>NC_092826.1:136423869-136519514 GCF_039878825.1 Excalfactoria chinensis
GCTTCCTCATGTCAAAGTATTTTAAAGCATTTTATGGGCTATCTATAGAGATCTCTGTGTATTCAGAATCCAATTTATTCTGTCTGATGTGGGTAAAGTTACCTGACTTAACTTCTGTGTCCTTAAGGAAAGCTCAGTAAAAGTGAAGAAGGGGTTTAGCTGTTTAGATCTAGTTTTAATCTCTCTCCCCTCCCTGCCCCCCAAAAAGGAGCACTTCCATTTTCAGAGTACAAGGACAGCTCAGGTGTTTCTTAGAATGCTGGCTTCCAAGGGGAGGTTCTCTGCATCTTGTGAATGCTGGCTGGATCAGCTTTGAGGTGAAGTGAGTGAAAGATAAATATTACTTTTCTTTGTGTAAGTTTTTTATTCTTCCCCAGAGCAGGAAAAAAAACACCCCACACTAATAGAACTAGAAGTCATTCTGTGCTTCTCGTGTAGGACATAGGAAGAGAAGACTTGGAAACAGGAGAGGAAAGCAATGAATTTTACAAGGTTTGCACAAGGGAAGGTTAGCAAAACTATGTGCAGCATTGTACTAGAAGTCTATTAAAAATGCATCATCATTCAACAACGCACTGCATTCTGATTTTACAAGAATGCATATAAAATCATATGAGGCATTCAGTAAGGTTATACTATTTTTATAGACAAATAAAATGCAATAACATTTTAAGAGATGTTTTTGTATTATTTTAACATCCCGAGTATTTGAGCATTACATTTCCTTATTCCAAAGCTACGTGTTTGAACCAGTTTAGGACTGGAATCGCTCTTTATTTCTCTTAAGCAGAATCGGTGCCTGGTCAGGAAATAATGGGGAGCATTTCAGAATTGCCCCTGGCACTGTCAGCCCCACAATTTAAGCTGCTGTTATCTCTTTCTGCCAACATCAGTGCCTTATCCCCGCAGTTTTAATCCACAAAACAGGCATTCCTGCCATTTGTTTTGCCAGTTGCTCTTTTTAATGCTGTGTGGTTTTAAGAATATTTTGTGCCATGTGTTGTATTCTTCCTGGCTTTAGTATGTCTTTCCTTTCTCTATTCTTAATTCCTTGCTTCTAGAATTGTCTTCTGAGGTGCAGACAGCTTAGTTTAAGTCTGTTGCTTTTTGAAGTGGTGTTTGCCCTTCAGCCATGTGTTTTTGCTGCTTTTCCCCATTCCAGCTCTGATTCTTCTCTGAGCCTATGGTGAGTTGACTCTATTTACTAACCCAGTTAAGCTGAATCACGTTTGGTTGGTTACCTTTCTACAAGATCAGTAGATAGGATCAGCTGAAGAGATGAATGCCACAGCAAACGTGCAAGATGTTGCAGGACTGTTCAGGTGGGGCAGGCAAGGGGGGAAGTGTGAAAGGAGGGAGAGCAGGACTGTGTCTTTCAGGAAGCTATCAGATAGTAAGCTGTTAAATTCATTTGATGATGTGGTCTAACTGCACCTTAGTGTTCACTCCTCATTCTTTTCTTACCAATAGGGAGATTTCTTTCTATTGTGGTGTTTCACTTTTATTTTCTGTCTTGAGTGCATTTTTATATCACTGACAGAGATATCTGATCTCTGTCCCTGTTGCTGCTAGCAGCAGCCTGTTTCCTTGTTGCATTTATTCCCTTTCTTCCCTTATTCCGGGTGGTGTTTGTATTGCCACGTGGTCAGGCAGCCAGGAGAGCTGGGTGTTTGGAAGCAAAGCTGATGACAGCAGAAAAAACGTAGCTTGTGGTCAGTGCATTTGCTTATCACTGTTTGGCAGCTCAGTGTCACCAAGGAAGGAACGTCTCATTCCTGTTCGTTCTGCTTTGTGTGAGTTCAGTTAACTTACTGTCTGGTTTTACTTAGTTATGAACAGATGAGGACTTCTGAAGGTGACCCAAGTGACACGTACGAAGAACAGGAGGGAGAAGGAGATGAAACTCTCTTAATGTGACTTCTGTAGTGTTTGGGATGTTAGATCAAAGAGAGGCTATAGCCTCCCATTTTGCAAAATACAGGTGTGATCCAGAAACACCTCTTTATTTGGAGGAGTATTTTATTCTGTAAATTATAATATAAATTAGCTGCTTTAGAAAATGAAAACAATGTTACTATTTCAGGAGAAACCACTTAATTTTTAACCATTTTTATGCAAGGAGCATTAAGTAGACTTAGCAAAAAATGTCAGGTCAGAGTTTTCATAAGTTCTTTGGAGTGGGTCCAGAGGAGGGCCACTAAGATGATCAGAGGGCTGGAGCACCTCTCCTGTGAGGAGATGTTGAGGGAACTGGGCTTGTTTAGCTTGGAGAAGGTTCCAGGGAGACCTCATTGAGGTCTTCCAGTATTTGAGGGGAGCGTATAAACAGGAGGGGGTACGACTGTTTACAAGGGTGGACAGGGATAGGACAAGGGGGAATGGTTTTAAACTGAGACAGAGGAAGTTAGGAGGAAATTTTTCACACAGAGGGTGGTCACGCACTGGAACAAGTTGTCCAAGGAGGTTGTGGATGCCCCATCCCTGCAGGCATTCAAGGCCAGGCTGGATGTGGCTCTGGGCAGCCTGGTCTGGTAGTTGGTGACCCTGCACATAGTGGGGGGTTGAAACCAGATGATCATTGTGGTCCTTTTCAACCCCGGCCAGTCTATAATTCTACAGGAAGAACTGTTGCGGGACATTGATTCCTTGGGGGCATCACAGCAATGCAGTAATGTGGTAGAACCATTTGAACTAAGAATCTCATGGTTTAACAAATGTGTTTCAGGATGGAAATGTATTGTCGGGAATTGACGGAAAGATTTGAGGATGTTTGGGTGGTTTCTGGACCTCTGACCTTGCCTCAAACAAGTAATGATGGAAAGAAGAGTGTTACATACCAGGTAGGTATGTGTGCTGCTGGGTTAGCAGCAATTACATGATGCATGTGCTCCACTAAGGACAGTTTCAAAAGCAGCCACTTGTTAATACTCCATACACATCGCTTTAAATCTCAGTTGCAGAGACCCATCTAAGAATATCAGCATCAATTACAAGACCTCATTCATTTGGGAAGCATTAGGTGAATACGGTGTAACTGCTGATGGTACCTTCCCATTTTTATTACTTGCTTTGAATACTCTGAAGGTTTGCATTTCATCATGCATGGGCTCTAGAAACCATTGCTGACAAACAGGAGAGGCTATCATGTTGATAGGTGAATTTATTGTTACTTGTCTTGATTTAGTCTTTATAAGGATGTGTTCACGCATCTGAAGAGTCTGAGCATAGTAAGGTTTTAAAAGGACCTTACTACATTCTTCTGCCCCTACTGTAATGACATATTATTGTTGTTTTCAGTTGCTAGATGCTAGCTTGCATAATGCAAATAATAAATACAGTATTTTGCACCTCTTGAACAAACACTTTGCCTTGAAAATAAGTATTCAGATTAACAGCAGCCTCAGCTTGCAAGTGATACATTTGTCCAGCCCATTTCCTAAGGAGCAATGAATGAGGCTGCTTCTGTTAAAAAAAAACAAAGAGAAAAAAAGCAAAAAACAACAACCCTGTTTCAGAGGCATGTGAGAGTTGCAAAAGGACGAGATGTTGATATTTTAATGCTGGCTTGTTCAGCTCTAAGATTTAGGCACTCTTTCTCTACTGTAAATGTACAGCTGATTTCTGTTTGACTGAGCATGGAACATGGTTGGGAAAGAATCTAATTTTTAATGCTCCCTTTTAGGTTTTTCTTTCTTTAAAAGCTATCCCATATATCACCCACACATCTGTAACCTTGACTGTGATGAAATCACAGCTTTTTTTTGTTTTGTTTTGTTGCTGTGTTTGTTTTTTTTGTCTGGCTTGCTTGTTTGTTTCTCAGCCAGTCATGTGTTACGCACATAAAAGTACAGTGGTGATAATGCATCTTTTTCATACCTGGTGGCAGTTCCAAACTTCAGCTCTTGCTTTAGCCGCGTGAGGAAGGTGACAAATGTGCTCACTGTCAGGTGGATAAATAAGTAGTAGTTAGGGGATGTGTCCAGTGTCATGTATTAAGTTAGTGGCAAAGCTGACTTCAGTCTGGCTTAAGTTCCTCGCCACCTAAAGTAGAGAAGGCTGATTTTGCTGCTGCCTACGATACTTAGCAGTCCTCGACCTTGTCTGCGCGTGTTGGTTGTCAGTTCCTTCTATAATGTGCTTAATTAACCAGTGCAGTAGAGAACTGTCCATATTCAATCATTTTCTTTGGGTTTTGGCCTTGTTTTTCTACTGCTGTTGAAAGATGCATCAGTGCACAAAGGAGCTGAAGTGAGTACTGGTAACAGAGTGAGGTACATGGCAAAAGCACAGGAGGAGATGTTCTCTTTCAGCAACACTGAGCTGAGCATTCGGCTGACTGTTGCATGGAATTATACCCTAAGAATTCCCCAGACTTGTGCAGAACTTGCTGGATTCATCTCCCTTGTAGTTGTCAGGGTTTTTATCTTTAAAAATGCATATTAGTGTTAGATTGAGATGAAAATCCTGGGCTGACTTGGAAATGTTATAGCAGAAAATGATTTTCCAGGAAGCGGTTGAATCATCTATCAACAGCACCTATTTACTTATTCGATTTAATCTTGGTCATCTTTCTCTAATTTTTCTCTGGAGAAGGTGTTTACTTAGGTTACATTCTCTGAAAAACGATCGTGGCTCTACATTTGGGCTTTGAAATGTGAATGTTAGTGTTCTGCAGGTAAAAAGAAGGGCAAGCACTACATCTTACTGCCTTTATTCATAGTAACTCGATAGTAGGATACTGTGATAGCAGTGGCACAAAATGTCCGTGCCGCTTTGATTATCGTACCGTTCCGTTCTTGTCTTCATCATCTCTGGGTTTGATGACAAAACTGATCTTTTATGAATGTTTTATCAGTTTCGGTTTTAATATAAACTACGAAGCGAAGTTCAGTGTGGAATTGAAATCGGTGGAATGATCAGATTTGTGTTTTCATTTCACCATTTGGCCGCATTCATAAATCCTTCAGTCATCTCCCGGGGGTGAAATTCATTCCTTAGATTGATTTGTGTTTGAGCAGTATTTAAGAACAGATAATGCTGTCCACAGGTGGAAAAGTGCTATGTTGAATTTTTTTGGGGGGAGGGTGTTATGTGTATGTGTATGTGTGGGGTGTTCTTTTAAAGACCCCATTATTTGAGCTGGACCCTCTTGGAGTACCCTCCTAAGTATGAATAAACACGGACTGAGAATGGTTTTGTTACTTTGGAAGTTCCTTTGTTTGACATGGGAGTTCTCTTTTAGGATGAGCTCAGGGTGGAAAGGTATGGGGTTTTTTTTCCCCTTTCTGTATCATCACACGCTCTTAGAAGAGCAAACATAACCTGTCAAAGCATTGGAGGGAAGTTCTTTTCAAGCATATCTGAGGTGTAATTGTCATTGATTTTGGTAGTCTGCCCCAAAACAAGAACCTTTGAGTGTTTCAACACAATTGGAAGGGGACGTAGCTCATAGGAGTGAACTGTGTTAGGTTTAAACAAATGACTTAGTAAAGGAAGGCTTTTAGTCCTCATTCTTTCAGCTTATGAAGCTGATGGTGGGAAGGTGTCCTTTCTCTTTGTGTGTGCTGTTTAACGAAAGTGCTGTGGTATACGTGAAAGCACTGAAATTCACAACATATAATCTGTCGATGTAACTGAAGGCTGAGCTCGTTTCTGATGTTTCTCTCCTCCTTCAGGACCAGACTTGTGGAAAAAGGAAAACTGCAGTGAATGTGTCTGCATTGATTTGTTTCAGATCCTCTGTTCAATCGCAGTTTCCTTGTTTTTGGCTAAAGAAGTGAGGAAATATGTATCCGTGGCTTTACAGGCTGGTGTTTTTCTCATCAGACATCCAAAAAGGTTATTTTTAGATCACTATAGAGGAAAAACAGAGCATCGGTCATGGCATTGTTCCCAGTTCCTGCTTGGACTCTGGTACCATTTGCTGTTTAATTCCAGAAAGGGAATTAACCTTGAACTCCATAGATGCCAGCGTTGTTCTATCTATTGGCTGAACTTGCTGTATCCTCAGATATGTTCTGTCATTTCATCTGTCATTTCATCTGTCTCCAGCAGTGGCTTTTATTGCGTAGAGTAGATTGATGACCGTGCTTGGTATCTGAGAAATACATTTTTGAGTATATATGTAAAATAGAATGCCAACAGGAAAAATCTGTTCTGTGTCATTGCAGAGGCAGATGCAGGTTTTCTGTCTTTGTCCAGATCAAATCAAAATGACAGCGTCTCATTTTATACGTTCCCCATTGACTGTCGCTTCAGTGATTTTTCTCTGTCAGCAGATTTGGAGATTGAAATACAGATTCTGCAGTAATTCTACTGGGTCGTGCTCAACTCCTTACCCTTTTCTCCCCTTGCGCCTTCATAGTAAACATTAAGAAAGGTTTTGCAATGCTTGACAAGGTGAAGTACCATTTATATGTTTATATTTACTGTTTGAAGAAGACATTTTCTTCTACTTTTCAGTGATACCCTGAGCTCATGTTAGTTTTCATAATGGAATAACTGCTTTCCTGGGCTGGACAGGGGGGTTGCACAGCAGCTTTACCAGAAGGTACACTTACTTGTCACCTATTGCTGTGGCAAATAAGTCCCTGGGAAACACAGTGCTCCTCTCCAACAGAAAATGGCACTTAGGGTTTTCCCTAGTCAAGAAGTAGCTGAGATTGTCTCCTAGCTGACATAGCATGAGAGAAGCAGTTTTTGTTAAAGGTGGAAACAAGCCTGGGGACTGTTGCCATTTGTTGGCTGCTCTAAATGGACTCAGGGCTACGCAGACCCCTTATGGATGTAGACCTGGTACACACATCCCATAAAATCAGAGGCCTGGATCTTGGGTCAGCTAATGTCAGTGACTAGAGCTCACTCAACCCTAAATTTAGACATGATGTACAAGTGAAAATAATAGACACTGGGTTAAGATGGGAGGAGCAGAGACACCAAAGGCAGGGTAGATTTACGGGGTTGCTTTCATTTACCACTGTAACCCTCCTGAAGGTTCTTTGGTTATAGGAATTGTGGTGTTAGGGGCTGTAGTGGGCTAGGTATTACTTCACGTTAGGTGTAACCCACATGGATTGTGTGGGAGCAGTAGTCTGTCATCATGTAAATATGGCATTGGAATGCCTATACACTCTATTTAAAAAGGAAGTAGAGATGAATTTTAGTGCTGTTATTAGGCACAGCTTTTCTTTTCTTTACAATCTCTTGTCTCTTTTTTGTCCTTTCTTTTTGAGATTGCTGAGTGATTTGGCAGTGGCAGTCGGAGCAGCCATAACAAGTTTTCCTGAAATGCACACATTTGAGGAACTTGGCTGTGAATTTCTCTAACAGTTTGTTAATGTGGTTTTTTTTATCTGCATTTTCTGTATTACTGGGGCTGCTTTCATACCTCTCCTCAGTGCTATCTGATGAAGTTCCGTCACATATTGAGGAAAAAACACTATCAACAGAATCAGTGCAGCCTAACACAAATCCAGAATGAATCAGAGTGAAGGCAGTTAATGCTGCAGCAACAATCAACTAAGCAGAATTGTGCTGATAGCAAAGGATTTTTATTTTATATTGCCTGATAGTCAATCTGTGTCTATGCAGAATTTAATAGCAAACTTTAGTAAAGCTCCTGTTTGTCAAACCTGAGGTGGTATCAGCAGCAGTGATGCTCCATTGCTTGGTCCGTATCATGCCATAAGTTACAGCTGAAACAAAGCAGAGCTTTATTCAGAGAGATCTGCAGTTTTGTTTTGAGCAAGAGGAATGATGCCCTTGGAATTTTTACTTGAAGAAATGTGAGGGAATCTTAATTTTGTTAATGGCCAGATGCTGTGTTCTGTGGGGAATTGAGTGCTTGCTTGTTTCCAGTCTTGTAGTAATGGTGGCTTTGTTCTAAACTCTGGTTATTAAGCAGAGAGGTGGGGGGGGGGGGGGGGGGGGGGGAGAAAGCAGTTACTGGAGTGCAGAGGGAATTTTTGGAGCTATCACTTTAATGCATTTGATGTTGGGATTCTCTGATGCAACGTCTTCCATGTGTGCTGGCAGTTAAATCATGATTGAATGTGATTTCTGTTTACCGGGTTCTACAGGAATCTCAGATAATTGCCAGCCCAGTGCTGGCGCTCGCTGATAAAAGACAAATCCCTTTGGCTAATTTTCTTCGTGGCTGATTTTCATTCTGTAGTCACTAGGTGGCAAAATACGACTTTGAAATTCATGAGTCCTTTCTTTTAAAAGAAGATAGCTGCCCAGAGTGGTGAGAAACCTGTAACAAGTGCAGTGTGAAAGGAAAATAAGGTAACTTTTGTTTTAATATTCGGAATAAGAGCCACAGTTCTGCTATTCTTATAAGTATTTGACTATTATGCTGTTTGTGTAAAATGGAATTTACTTTCCCATAAAACCCAAACTATCATTTTTAGGGACTGCTTCTTCCTGTCTGATTGCCCCCATGAAAGTGACATTATTTAACGCCATAAGCTTAAATGGTGTCATTGGCAAATGGCTTCATTCTTCATCGTGTTACCTTAGCACTTTGCAAATAGCAGGTTTTGTCCTCCTTCCCGTTTGAAAAACACATCCTACAGGCATAAACAGTTAAATGATCTGGTCAAAATTGTGCAGAAAGCCAGTCTGAGGAAGAATCCCCATCAAGAGACTTAACTATGAGGTTGAATTTACCAAAGCTTACTGAATTCTCTCTGTTCTGAGAGAAATCTTGTTCCTTCTGTCCTTATATTTGTCCCTGTGAGCTCCTTAAGCCTGTAGAACATCTAACCAACATGTTCCTTGTTTTAGCAATGTGCAAACATCTCCAGATGTCAGGAATTGCATGCATTTTAATAGCCCATTCTTGTGACCACTGTCCACACTTAATTGGGAATAACATCGAGCATAACAAATTTTTACCCACTTGCGGAATGTTAGTAATAAAAAAGAAAGAAGCACCATGCCAAATATGACATTATCATAGTGTTGCAGTGTTAGATGACACCAGTCCAGTGGGAGAGCTTCAGCCAACACGAGATCACCAAGGAAAACAAGAGCAAAGCAAAACCAAAGGGAATGAGCAGAGTGTGGCTCCAAGAGGTCAGAACAATAAACAAATAGCAAACCCTGGCCATTCTGTGATTAAAGTTTTGCAGGAATAAAGAAAACTCTCCCTGTGGCCTGTTCTCAGTGTGAAGTAAAAGCATGTGGGACAGCAGTGATTTTCAATATGCCATAGCTGTGTTTTTCTAGGCTGTATGTATTTGGTGTTTTTGAATCATGTATACTATTAAGAAAAACTGTTCTTTTCCAGCTGGAACAGATAGATGTTGTGGGCATTGATTGCTGAAAAATCATGTGCTGCCTGTGGGTAAGCAGGCACAAATGAAAGTCAACATCTGTACATGGGCAATCTTAAACTATTTTCTCTTCTGTTACAATAGGGGCATATGTTCTCTGCCTGTTTGGCATGCATCAAGATAAATGAGTGGTGTAGGTCAAGGAAGTGATTCAGACCACTGTAGATGGGTAGGAAAATCCTCTAGGTGGCAATAGGAAATGATTTGTTGAGTTTGTTTTTCTTAACTGTTGCTTCAGCTGCAAACTTCACATCTCCAGAATCACGCTGTTGGGCTGTGTATGGGGGACTTCTCTGTACTCTTCTGCACCTTCTGTGTCTACTCCAGTAGAAAAGCAGATAGTGATTTATTGCAGTGCATGGTGATGTAAATACTGCTGTGTGCTCGGCATCTATTTTAACAGGAATCATTAGCAACATAGGTTATTGGTGATGCATTCTGCGTGAAGTTCACTTAAATGTTGACCTTCCGGAAAAAGAAACCAACCAACACAATTATTCTTTGTCAGGCATCCTCTGTTTTCCTTCCTTGATGGTATCCCCTACCAGCAGGACGTGCTGGGGGCAGATTTAAACCCATTTGGGTAAGGGAAGGATGCCATTGTGGACTCCAGCCTTTGGCAGACTGGAATTTGTCTTAATCACTCTAGCAGTATTAGAACTTAGCAAAATAATGGCAGGAGTAGATTATTGCTATTCAGAGGATTGGGATAAAGCCTGTACACTATTTAAATTTTATTTAAATTCTCAAAGGAGAACTTGCATGGAACTGAAGTAGTACATAAATTACATATATGGCCATTGCCTGTGTACAGCAGAGTTGTATTTAGAGCTGCTTTTCTCCAAAGGCCAACCCTTCCTTTTTCTCAAACTAGTTCTCTTCCGTTCTTTTCTTCCTTTCTTCATATGCTGTGCATAAATGTGCATTATTTTGCATAGAATATATATATTTGCATAATATTACATAAGCATAGGGTCTGTTTTCCCTTAACACCTACTCCAGGCATTCAGCATTTCCATTTCATACCTAAGTATTCTGTGTACGACTCTATTAATTCCCCAGCCTTTCTATCCACCCACTCAGTCCTCAGACTCAATCCCCTGTTCCCTCTGCTAGTTCACTCAACACACACTCACCTGTTTGTTTTACATGTGCCACATATCCCCTAATTGGAGACACTCGCTGTAGCTCCATCTGCATGTTCTCCCTTCCTCTTGTCTTTTATGCGACAGAAGATGCTGGTTTGCATATGTGAGGTGTTGAGAGGGGAAGAGGGGGTAGCTAAGGAGGACCTAGGATGTATACACGTATTCATAGTCAGGGGGAAAAAGAAGCATGTGGGAGCCCTGGCAGTGCCACACTACACAGGGGTGCTGCTGAGGAGTAGGTGGTTGGCCCAGGGAAGCCTGGGGAGCAGGGTTTAACCTGTGTGCTCTCTTCTCCCAGGGAGCTGCAGAAGCTTCAGGGAACAGTGCAACTGAATACAGCCTCTTTCTTCTCCCCTGCCCTGCCCTGGGAGTGAGCAGCAGGTGGGAGTGTAGCACAGGCTCTACCAGCTTCAGGGAGAGAAAAGAAACCCCTGCCTTCAGCAGCATCACCCACTGCCTGTTCTTGGGTGAATAGGGAAAAACGAATCCCCTCCTCCTCACCCCCCTTGGGGCTTTTCATGCTGCTTAGTTCCCTTCTTCCCACCCCCAGTACATCACATGTACCCCCCCCCCCCCCCCCAGTTTGAATGCCAGTGCTCTCAAGTAAGTTACACACCAGCACCATTCATTTTTACAATTGTTTTAACCTACCAGGTATAACAGTGGGTTGATGCTGAATTTTCAGTGTATTTTAAAATTACCAGTACGTCAGTCAGTTTTGATTACTTATGCAGTTGATCCTGAGGAGCTGTAACCCTGGTTTCACCCACACTGAATGCTAAATGCAGAGTGCTTTGACACTCAGGAGTTCTCATTTCCCTATCAAGACATCTGTCGTTGTTGAAAAGGAGAGTAGCTTTGGCATAAGGCATTTATTTATTGCTTACCAGTTTCAGTGGCTGTTACATGTCTAAGCAGAGCTTTATTTAGGAAAAGCAAGATGATTGCTGTACAAAAGTATAAGCTACAGCAGTGCTGTTAAACAGCCTCGTATAGGGAAGTGGGGAGGAATGCTCTGTTTTTGGTAACAGAGTAAAGGAAATCTTAAGAGTATATTTGCCAGAGATGACGATAGTGAAGTTACTACTATGAGAGTATACGAGTCATGGAGTAAACACACTTAGGGGTTTGTCCTTCTTCTGAAGGTTCTTTCTCCAGTTTCAACCCAATTAGATTTCAGGAGCTGTCAGTTGTAGAACTGGCAGCAGAGGTAGGAGACACTTCGTGCACTAAAAGAATTAACAGTTGGAGTAGACTGAAGGAAACTTTTCAGTCCCACAGGCAAATTTCAGCTTTAAAAATGCATTACCTTTTACAGAAGTGCTGAACGCTTTCAAAACGAAGCGTGCATGGAAAGTGTTTCTTCTGGGTTTGAGTTATCCTGAATCCAAATGGACGGAGCACGTCTGAACTGATATACCAGCATAGTTTGCAAAGTGCTTTCAATTATTGTGATAGATTCTGGCAGTGAAATAAATTCCTGCTTTCCCTGAAATAGCATTTTAATTGTACCTAACAAAAGTTGTCACAAGAATAAGCAGCTTTTGCTCTTGCAAGTGTTGCAAATAGTACCATATTATGGGATTGCATTTAAAAACACAGTGCCTTTGTAGTTCTTGTAGAGAGCCTGCATCTTTTTCTTCTGTTGCCTTTGGAAGAAGTGAAGTGTTTAGAAAGATGATTGTACAGAAGGGTTATGCAAAGCTGAAACTTGCCATGTGTGAGCCTGTTGTACTTTATCAGCATAGCAGAATCCGTTCAGCAATACTGCAGAGGGGGGGGGGGGGGAAAGCCCAATACAGTGCATGTAAGTCTGCTGGAAAAAATTACATTTGTCATCAATATGTGTATTCCTTTGGACTATTGAGTCAGAGTGGGGTATATGCATTGTAGATATGTGAGTTCGTAGCAGGTTTCATGTGAATTCCAAGTCCTCGTCATCTCTTGTTGCTTCAGTTAAATTTCTGAATCCTGGTGTGTGTGACGCAGCAGGAAATCCAAGATGTGCAAGCCCTTACATTGAATCAGAGTGAAATGTGGGAGAAAAAGATGCATCGCATTAAGCATTTGCTTTGAATAGATTCTTCTCTTCCAATGTACATTGACAAAGTACATTCAGTATGTATATCCAGGCGCTCTCAAAACAATACTTTTTTAGGTAATGTAGCTGTTCAATACAACCTGTGTAAGGATTATAGAGGGACAAAAGGAAGAAGGTAAGCTGGAGTTGACTTGAAATGGGTGTTTAAAAAGTGCGTGACTTGGAGCTGACAGATCAGGAATTTGAAGTAAAACATATAGAGCCTTTGTTACTAAAAACAGCACTCAAAGTGTTAACGATGTGATGCAGTATGACAGGAACCTCGGCCATCCCTTTGTGTCGGTTACACTTACAGATTTGCACCAGAGGATTAAGGAGCTGGTGGTCTTGGCTGACCCCCTGTTTCCAAATATGCTTTTCGGATTCGGTTCCAGTTCGGTTTCATCTATAACTGAAGTTGCTCTGGTCTGCAGCTGAACGGAATAATTAAACTGAACTGATTTCTTCTACCAGATCTTCCAAATATATAGACAAAGGTTGGATAACCTTTTGGCCTTTTGTCTGCACTGTTTTTACCAGTACAATGGGAGGTCAGTAGTGTTACGTGACGGGCTGAGAACCTTCTGGGAATGTCTTCTGCCATCAGTGGCCAAATGGCCCTGCAATGAACCATTCTCTGCCCAGTTTCTGCTTGAAAAAGTGATTCAGATTTGGAACAGCTAGCTCAGTTCTGACCAGCTGGATGAGAAGTCGCAGTGAAATTGTGCTTTCCATCTCATCTGGTCTCACAGTGTTACATGTGATTTCGGTGTGTAGTTAGGCCTTATGACTCCTTTTGAAAGGTGGTTGCATTGGTCTCGTGTCTTTTTCTTCCCCCTTGACTGATTAGATCTGTATCTTTTCTTTTGACAGGTAATTGGAAAGGATGATGTGGCAGTGCCATCCCACCTCTACAAGGTGATCCTCGCCCGGCGGACCCGAACATCCACGGAGCCTTTGGCACTGGGGGCTTTTGTGGTGCCAAATGATCCCATAGGCTTCAGTCACCAGCTGACTGAATTCCAGGTCAATATTGAAGATCTGGAAAAAATGTCTGGTTTGGTTTTCTTCCCCCAAGTGGACAAAACTAAAGATGTTAAAGATATCTGTGAGGTGGACACCTGTAAACTGATGGGATTCAAGGAGTTTACATTGTACATTGTTACCCGAAAAGTACAGAACGCCCGGACGTTGCACCGGTTGGAAAAAGCCATGTCAGAGTTAAAGGAGGCAGGAATTGAGCCTGATGAGTATCTTCTAAAGCTTCACAAGAAGAAGGAGGAAGAATTACAGCAGGAAAAACAAATAACAGCTAGAGAGGGGAAGGCTGGCTGAGTACTTGGTTAGGAAGATGCTTTTTATGTACTTTGAGGGGGGAGCCAAGGCAAAACCATGGCTTTATAAATTACCCTTTTCTGAATTAGGAAAACAATAAAGAAACATTTGGGTGTTGTTGGATTTGGAATAATGTTCATTCTTGTGTAACGTGATGCCCGCACGTGGTTTTGCTGCAGTATTTAGATGTGGGAAATGAAAATGACCCCTTTCTGGCATGAATGGATTACAGGCACCTCCAGAAAAGGCTTTGTGCTATTTTCCAAGCCAGACGTCAGACTTGGGGGCTGTATGGAATCCCTTCTAGGAATACAATAAAAATAGATGGTAGACACCTTGGGAGTATAACTGGAACGTGTCTGAATGTAATTCAGCCAGCAATTGTCTTTCAGTGCGATGCTATGGAAACGGTAGTTTCTGGAAGTTTGTAAATTAAATCAATTAAGAAATATTTTATTTAACTTTCAACAGAGGCTTGTAAGGCATAATCTGAATCTCTTGCAATCTTTATATAGTTGTGGCATACAAAACAGATTGTCCCTTACCTCTCCTGACCTCACATTGTGTGAATGCTTCAGCATGCCAGTAGCTGTCAGCGGTTGTCATTTGCAGTGGGCTTCTTCCATTCATGCATAGCCCTCCAAATTAAAACAAAAGACAAAGAAAACCCAGAACAATTAGCACAGAATTTACACTGTAGGTTATATCTTCAGGAATTAATCTAAGCCCGTTGTTTCACTTTCATCACTAAGTTTGGATAAATGTGTGTTGTTTATTGTTTGAGAGGTGAATGCTGCTCTCTTTTGGTTTGTGGTGGTCACTCACTGTCTTGTATGCATCTTCAGACATAAATCAGCATCCTATGGGATTGCCTGGAAGGGAAGTGTGAAAGCTGGCAATATTATTTGCTCATGGTAAGAATCTATATGGGAAGAAACTTTTCATAGTTCTAAAGGTGAGAACTGACGGCTTTTGAGGAGGATCTTGTACTGGGTAGATTGGGTTGTTTTCATGCAATATGAATCGGGAGCATTATTTGGATGTTGTGAATCACTGATGTGGATGTTCTAAGAACAGTCTTGTTTCCTTTGTCTCAGCTCAGAGCACAACCCAAAAGCAGATCGCTTTAGAACATGAATATGGTTCCCATGATACTTTCGTGTTTGCAAAGAACACTTTCACAAAATCCAGACATTTTAAAACCAGGAGAGCATTCCTAGCTAAGGCTATCTTAAAAGCTTGCTACCCACATAAATTGGAGAAAAATGGGGTAAAATCCACAGAAAACATTAGCTCGTTTCAACTTTAGCCCTTCCTCTTGCATTGCACAACCTAGATGTCAGTGTATGTTGCCTGGTGTCGGCCTCTATGGAACAGGAACTTGGTCATTGCTTTTTGCTTTGTCTTTCTTTTTGCCGTGTTATCCATGTTACTTACAGTTTTAATTAAACCTTCCTGCTTCCTCTTTGTCATTCATTTTTTTTCAGCTGAGAGGACAGATGCCCAAACACTCCCAGGTGCAGCTGAAGACAGATCTTCGTACTTCAGATATGTGTCCATCCACAACAAAAACCTGTTGTTGGTAAGGCACTCCCTATCTTCCCACTACAGCAGCAGAAGCGCCAAGGGTGACTCACCTGATGGAGGCCAGCAAATGGAGAGCAGCTGCTCCCTAACAGTGCCTCCTTGGGCTTTCTTTGCCCCACTGAATTTCTGCAAGGCCCATTTGCCATAGTTGTCATACCAGGTGAGCCATCTCCACAAGAAACTGCTTCAAGATCCTTCATGAGTGGTGCTTGTGTCCCTGTACAACTTGTGTATTTGTTCTTGCTTGCATCTGTAGTCACAGTATGAACCTTCTGATGCACCTAAGCACCAGGAGTCCCTGAAATGGACTTTGTTCCTCTTTGTTCCTCTGCTGCTTCAGTGTGTTTGTTCCTAAATCTGAATAAGCTGACTAGCAAGGGAAGCTGACAACCAGTCTGGCCATGCCCCGATATGGTAATTTTGTGATGTTCCATTGTCTGCCTACTCCTGATTGTTGCTGCTAGACTTGAATCAGAGTGGAAGTGGTGTTGAACAGGACAGTGATGTCTGTAATATCACAGTGAGAGCTGCTGCTGTACCCAGGGGCTCTCAGCTCCTGCCTTCACCCCATTTCAGGGCTGCTCACGCTGCAGTCAGTCCCAACTCAGTGCGCTTTTGGGCTTTGGCCTTTTGGTGGCAGGCTGCTTCTGCAATGTCAGCCTGGGTGGCCAGAAATAGGAATCGAGAATCTCTGGCCCATGATAACAGTCTTTCTGCTTGTGATACTGAGATACCCGTTTAAAATGAATTGTTTCAAGTGTTGTACTGACCTCAGGACAGTATGGAGCTAATCATTTTTCCTGGACAAGGGTTTTGGCAGTAGTGTTTGAAAGTGCCTTTAGGTTGACCAGCCAAATAGTGTATCTGCAGAAGAGATGATTTTGAGTCCAGCTGCTTCATGAATCTCTTGCAAGGTGAGGATTTAGCCCTGCAGTGCTTCTACTCTGCATCCCTTAATGAGTTTTCAGTTGTGCTCTTGATTTTTGTGTGTTCAGCTCACTTTGGAGCACTGTTTTGTGATTTTCAGTTTGCACAACAGTGGAAAAAATGAGTCTCATTTGTTAGTTGTGCTGTGCCGACTCATGGGGAAACACTCCCTGTCCTGAGAAAAGTAATATGTGTATTAGATACGGCAGGCAACAGCTGAAAGGGGAGAACCTACATACCCAGAAACTTGAGGGTTTTGTTCATGAAAGGGTTTCTGAGGTGTTGCAGCACCCAAATTTGCGTCCTGTCCATCACTGGAATCATCTCCCCTGATGGTTGGGTGACCTGTCGAACAAGTGGCAATGTATCAATAGCAAAGCCTGGGATGTGTAGAAGCTGCCAACTTGTCCAGCAGTGAGTTCACGGGCACTGAGTTTCACAGAGGTTTTGTTGCTCACGAGCCTTTTTGTGGTATTGGTTTTCGTGGGGAAATGATCCCGTAGAGGCCCTTCTGGCAGTACACCACCCAGCTGAGATGGTGGTTGGGATTGGGCAGAGAGGATGAAGCCAAGCTCGTGTCAGTTGTGCCCAGTGCCAGGATAAAAGGCAGTGGGCACAAACTGGAGCACAGGAGGGTCTGCCTGAACACCAGGCAGCACTGTTGCTCTATGTGTGTGTGCTGAAGCCTCAGAGAGCTGTGGGCTCCCCTCCTTGGAGATGTCCAAAAGCTGCCAGGACATAGAGCTGGGAACCCTGCACTAACATGGCCCTGGTGGGACCAGATGGACCCAGAAGTCCTGCTAACATCACCCAGTCTGTGGTGCTGCGTTTTAACCGGTTGGAAGTAAACCCCAAATCCTTCCTTGCCCATCCTGTCCCCGTGTGTTTGTTACCTGGCAGTGAATGAAACTCGGGAGGAATTATGTATAAACCCCGAAGTATTCCTGCTAGTAGCCTGGCTCAGTGGGGAACCGAAGAGCAATTTTGCTGTTATTTTTGAATGTTGAATTGTCTTCTCCTGCAGTCACACAGGAAAAGCTTTTCTCACCATGCAGCGAAGCAGATCAGCAATCGGCGGCCTTGTGGGAAATGTTCCTTTTTTTTTTTCTGATTCAGGTCCATCTAATCAGCTCCACCTACGCAGTGGCGGTAGAGCCAGTTCTCTCACATCCTAACAGCTATCTGCCTGTGCAGTTAATGGCTTATCTGCTTTTGCCATGGCTTGGAAGAGAAGGCTGAACAAGAGCTGGAAGTATTTGCTTAAAATATCAGAAGCGTTTCTGTGGATGCTCTGAGGTGGATGCTACAAGCATCCCTCCCTCCCTCCCCCTTCCTGTGCTGTAAAATATTACAGAGCAATTGGCCGTTCCCGCCGTGCCCTTCAAACAGGGCAGGTTTCCCACCCGCCATGTGAAAAATTAATGACTGTGGCAACATAGTGTTCCCAAAATACCCACTTTGAGGAGCTGAATGTGAGGCTTTTGATGCTGGCTGGAAGGGCTGGTGGTTGGCCTCCCAGCTTCCCTGCTGGCGCTTCAGCGGTTGAGGACAGAAGTGGAAAGTGGAATGAAGTGCTTCCAGCTCTGCTTAAGAAACAGAGTGGAGACGGTTGGGTGATCGCAAAGGTAAGTTTGGTTGTTGCCAAGAATAACTATTTTCTAAGAGAACAAATAACAGACCCTTGCATACCTTCTCAAGCAGCTTTCAGCAGCTGATGGGGCAAGGATTGGCATCAAGCTTGGCTGGAGCTGGAAGCAGCATCCCTCCTGATGCTGCTCATAGTCCCAAGATGGAAGGGACACGTAAGGATTATTGAGTCCAACTCCTGTCTCCGCACAGGACCATGCAAAAATCGGGTCATAATAGAATCATAGAATGTCCTGTCTTGGAAGGGACCCATGAGGATCATTGAGTCCAACAGTGCCAAGTTCCATCCCAGATGCACCCTTCTAGAGTAGACCAGCCTATCTCCTTGACTGTGAGCCAGGCAGCTTGGATCAGGCCATCTAGCATCCCTGTGATCTCCCGTAGATGGGTTGGTGTTTGTGACTTCCTCACTGGGAATGCAATACTGCAGAAAAGTCACAAAAGTTGAAGGAAGAGCAAATGAGAGCCCCGTGTCTCAGTATGATTAAAATCACACATGGATTCTACTTAGTATCGCAGAACCATAGAATAGCTTGAGTTGCAAGAGACCTGAAAGATCATTGAGCTCCAATTATTTGCCATGGGCAGGGCTGCCCCCCACTGGCTCAGGCTGCCCAAGGCCTCATCCAATCTGGCCTTGAATGTCCCCAGGGATGGGGCACCCACTTCTCTCTGGGCAGCAGTGCCAGTGCCTCACCATCCCTATGATCTCCCTCACCCTCCATACACACAGCTGCCTCTTGGCTTTGTTCTCACCCTGCTGTGCTCCCCCTCTGTCGGAAGCTGCCATCACCAAAGTGAGCGCCTTGCTCTCACTAATAGCAAAGTAATCAATTTGAGTCACTGTATACATTAGTAATGACCATGTAATTCTAGTGCAAATTAGGTTTGGGCAGGCTGTGAAGCCTGAGACATCTCGTCTTCCTGAGCAGAGCTTGGATTTACAGTCCTCTGGGGAAGGCCGTGGTGAACACCCCCCCGCCCCCTCGCAAATCCTTCCTTGATTGGATACAGTATGGTTGTCTGATTAAAATTGTGCAGTGGTTCAGAAAATGATTTTCAGCCAGTGCTTCACAGTAAATTACATTTTTTTCTATCTTTCTTTCTTTTTTCTTCCCGGACAACAAATTTTTACCTCGAGGACAGACGGATGCTGAAATGCAAAGTTCAAGAGAGGCAGTGAGATGAGCAGGGAAAGAGGGCAAGGGAAGCACGATGGTGGTGGCTGCCTGCTGTGGGCCACCTACGGTATGCAGATGTGAACCTCCCATGAGCCCTAAGACTTTGGCTCCTGTATTGATGCCACCCATTCAAAACCCATCATTTTCCTTTCTTTTTCCATTAAAGTTTGCTGGTGTCATGAGTGGGTGAGTTGCATGAAGATGTCCCAGGGACTCATGTTTTCCATCTTAGCATCCTAATGACACGTTGGCATTAGGATGCTAAGGTCTAACCCGTGCTGGTTTGTACATCCTTAGCACTTCTGATGTTCTATATGGGGAGAGCTCCCTCCCTCTTGTATTGGGGGTTTAGCAGGAAGGATGTAGCAAAGCCTACATGAATCTCCCACATCTTTTTGTATCAGAAATTATGTAGCCAGCAGGAGCAGGAAGGTGATCATCCCTCTGTGTTGGCAATGGTGAAGCTGCACCTCAATCACTGTGTTCAGTGTTGGGCCCCTCGCTACAAGAAGACATTAAGGTCCTGGAGCGTGCCCGGAGAAGGGCAATGGAGCTATAAGGGGTCTGGAGCACAAGCGTGATGGGGAGCTGCTTTGAATGTGACACTGGTGCTGATGAGTGTCTCACTTTCTATGCATTTAAGTCTCATGGAACAGCGAGGTGTAAAACCCAGTCTTCCCTCATGGATTTTCACAGCCCTTGAACCCACCCAACTGATGCCAATCCAGAGAAAGGCACTGGGCATCCAGCACTGGATCCTGTCACTCACCTGGCACCATATGAGCCTGTCTCCAAGCAGCCCCCATCCCATAGCAGAGGGCTAGGAGGTAGGATAAGGAATAACAGCAACATCATAATGACCAATTTAAATGTTTGAGAAGGAGCTGGTGGAGAAGAGGAGCAAGGATTTTTAAGTTAGAGATGAGTAACTTATTGGCTGTGGGTCCCTGTGTGTATTGAAGTGTATTTGAATGTGTGCTAAGGCATTTCATCTCAGTGGTGGTCACATGCTGAGCTGAAGATCTGCATTTAAGGTCCTTTCCTTTTCCTAGAGGAACTCCAACAGCCTGCAATGAGTATAACGTACACTGTATTTATGTGTATGTCTGTGCTCAAATAAATGTAAAACTGATTTCCTCCCTTTGTTTGCATGTGGTATAGGCAAGTGGGGAAGACTTGTCCCAAACGACATCAGCTCCCCACCTTCCTCCCAACACAGTTTCTCCCCTGCACTGTATTGGCTCCTTGGGAAAAGGGTGATTACGGTGGAGGCAAAGGCTGTTATTTAAATAAGAAAATCTGTTTCACAGTGTATTGGCACTGAGACTGGAATGGTGTGGTTGCCCACTCCTCTCTCAGTCCCCACGAGTTGGTTCCTCACCGGGGATTATTGGTGCCTTTGTCTGTCTAGTTCGAAATGTCACATTTCCTCCTGCAATTAGAAGGAGCTTTTATCCGTGGGATGGATGTGTGTCTGAGGGGGGTGTTTTCATTCCCACTAGGTGAATGTTTTAGTAAGCAGTGTCCAAAACATCACACAAATACTTGAAAGGAAACGTTTTAGTAATACTAAAAGGCTGTTATTTCAGCTTGCACGACCTTTCAGAGATTGCTGAGAGCTCACAAGATGGAATGAGCTTATAAAAGGAAACGTGGTCTTATTTTTAAGCTGGGGCATAGGAGACAGTTGGTTTAAGTGTGCTCAGATCCCACAGGGAACCACTCTTGCTCTTGCAAGGCCAGTGCCACCCCTCATGAGGTCCCTCTAAGCAGCTGACCACAAACTTCTGCCACATTTTGGTGGAGAGAAAGCAAAAGATGCCAAAAGGGCACAAACCACGTGTGCAGTAGCCCATGGCAATACACCAGTTCCATGTCCAGCTCCAAGGGTGTCAGCACCCCAATGTTGGAAGAAGATCAGCCCACATATTGGGGATACTTGAGCTGGGAAAGGGACTGGAGGATTCTGTGGCAATGGAGAATGTGCTAGGAAAGTGCACAGGCCAAAGACAAGGCTTTATTTATTTACTTTATTTACACCTTTGCTTAATTGAACACCCCACTGGAGCTGTGTTAGGCCAGGGTGGATGGGTCCCTGTGCAAACTGATCTACTGCCTGGTTTAGTGGTTGGCAACCCTGCCAATGGAAGAGGGTTGGAATTCGATGATCTTTGAGGTCCTTTCCAAACCAAGACATTCTATGATTCTGTTACTACAGAAGCACCTGACTGTGCCTTGAAGTTCATGGAAGAACAGCCTTGTTAAAGGAATTTACACCTTTCTATCGGTTTCTGATTTGACAATATACCTGCAAGCACAGCATGACCTTTCCAGTCTTACTAGTACAATATTAACTATTGAGTAGACACACTCTTCTTAATGGAGCAAGGTGTAGCTCCAGGGGAGCCCACATGGCCTTGACTACAATGTGTAATTTCACAGGATTATAAATTCACTTACTGCCTTTTGTGTCTGTGTGAGAAGATGAGGCTCCAACCCAATTGGACTTAGAATTTCAAGGCATGGTCCTACAAGCCTTTATTCACACAAGTAGTCTCAATTAATTCAAAGGGGGCTCTTCACAGGAAGGAAATTTGCCTCCTCAGAGGTGAGAAGGCAGGAAATGAAAACACTGAGTCAGTCATGGGGCACCACCTATATAATTTAGGGTAGACATTTAACAATATAAGCACTAATATGTTGGGGTTGACGGACAAGGCTGAAAAATTAGAGTGCTAATACCAGCTCTCTTCAGCTGTATTTGAACTTGAAAAACCCTGAAGCACCTGGATACAACAGCATATACCTGACTTTAGGCATGTGAAAGGCATGCTGACTTTCAGGGCATTATTTGGGCTGAAAGTTCAGTATTCTGTGAAAGTCAGGGGTCTGAGAAAGTGCACTGTTTTTCATCTGTGCCATATTTTTGTCTGCTGCGGTTACTGTGTGGGCTGGTGAATTTAAGCAGTCTGTATAGGATAAAATGGATGTGCATCTTTAGTCATAAAGGTTAGGAACCATGGATAGAGAAAACATTGTATGGGTTGGGGTTAGATGCTGTTGGTCTAGCAGGGAAGGAGGGGTGCAGTTTCAATAGGAGTGTCCCTGTGGCTCACACCTGTGGCCGGGGATGATGCAGCCCTTAACATGTGGTTCCTCAGCTCAGTCGAAGCCAAAACATGAAGCCTTTGCTGCATTTAGATGGAAACCTCAATTTACATGGCTTCTGTATATCACTCTGTAAGACCAGCTCCCCACTCTCCTACTTTGTATACAAAAAGGTTGGATACCACCTTACGTGGGCAGCATTACTTCGCCTTCAGTCTTAGTGATAATGGGGCCTGAAGTGGATCTGCAGTTGACCTGATATTTATAAGTGTGCTAATTTTAAGTACTGGCACACGAAAATTCTGTCCTTTATTTCCAGAATAAAGTCGAGGTAAAAGAGGACGAGGGAGAACATAAAGAGAAAGGAATCTGTGAGGGGAGAACAGGTGAGAAAAGGGTCCAAAAATCATGAATCCACCGGCAGATGTAATTGTTTCACTTCATAGCCACTTCAGTTCAGAGCACAGGACAAAAGTTCAAAACTCAAAAGACTTTTGTGTTCAGGTCAGCATCTTTCCTACAGCTCTCATTTCATGTTGCCTGATGTGTCTGCGTGTCCTACTGCAACGTTTGGTTGCGCCATGGGGTGCGAGATGTCACATCACTTCTGGGGTGACTGCACATGTCTAAAGCAAGGCAATGACCTGAGCTGCTTGTGGCTTGCAGGTATTACCTCCCCCCCCCCGGCCCCTCCCCCAAATCTCCTTCTATCTTGTTATTTTTTCATATAGTTTTCCCTCTCTTGCTCTCATTTAATTTGCTCTTCACTTGTTCCTTGATGTTCTGGCACTGCCTTCACCACACATCTCACGAGGTTTTTGTGCAGTTCTGACAGGGTTGTTCTGCAGGGAAATATAACAGGATTTTGAATATACAAAAGAAAAAGCATGAAGCCAGACATGTTAGTAAGGGGCAGGTTTTAATTACCTAACCATTATTGGATTACTCCAGAGTAGAGGAAATATGACTAATGCTATGTCTGTGCTTCTGGCATACAACTGCTGTCAAATTCAATAAGGACTTATTAAACATCACAGAGGTGTGACTAAAGAAAACGATGAACAGAATGTGGAAAATAGCAATCATGGTCCTATTGTGTGCACTATGAATTTCTAATCTAGGAGGTGGGAATGTCTGTGGGGGAAGATCTGCGAGAAATTGCTGTATTTTATCAGCAAAGTAAAACAAAGTTAGGTTTTGGGGAAGGGAATCCTAACTGTAAAAGGATGAGCAATCATAGAGTTACAGAATCGTTTGAGTTGGAAGGCCCTTAAAGGCCATCTGGACCAACCTCCCTGCGATGGACAGGGACATCTACAGCTCTATCAGCTGTCCAGAGCCCCGTCCAACCTGACCTTGAGTGTCTCCAGTGATGGGATGTCTACCACCTCACACGACCTGTTCCTGTGTATCACCACCATTAATGTAAAGCAATGCTCTGACCCTGGTGACCATGGGGTGCTGCTGAGTCTCATCTCATAGCCTTCATGGATGCTGATCCCTCCTTCAAGCATGACTTATTCCTTTTAGATGAGACAACTGTTAGCTGAAAAACTCAGGAATGTTCTTGACATGAGAGACCACAGCAGTTCTGTCCTATTGTGTGTGCTTAGCACTTCAGTATGATGCTCTCATTTTCCATCTCTCTGGACTGGGCATCCCAACTCCAGCTGCAGACCTGGACATGGAGAAAGTCCATCTTTTGGCATAGCCGTGGCCTGTAGGAGGGCTTTCCCTCACCCAGCTGGCAGTGCTGGACCTGGTCCACCCCAGGGTATGGCTGACTCTTTTGTCTGCCAGGGCACTCTGTTGACTCGGATTCAACTTGCCATCAGCCAGAACCCCTATCTTGATCTGTCAGCACTCAGCACCAAAATATACCCAACCTACACAGGCTGGATGGTGGCTCACTGGTGGCATATTGGAGAGCTGGAGCTCCTCTTTGATAACACATGAGTGTGAAGAGGCTGAAGAATTCCAATTGGGATACCTATGCTCCAGGAGATGCAGGACTTCAGGGACATGCTTGGTGTTGCCTACCAACTTTTGACTCCTATTGGATTCTCCTCAGATTTCCAGCTTCATCCCTCAGAGGTGTCTCTCCTCCCACTGGAGGCATGGGGAGGTGCCCAGTGCAGGCAACCTCAGTCATCTGAGGAATGCAGGTCACCTGGTATTTTTGCTGTAACTGTGCTTATTCTAAAAGCTTAAACAGGTCTTCAGCATCATGCCTGGAGCCTCCCAAATCCAGCTCCTCCAAGATGCACTTTTATGTAGGAGATGGTACTGAAAACTGCTCTGTAGAGGCAGTACCTGATATAAGGCATGTAATTTACTCTTCAGAAAGTGGAGTGTTTGTAGAGCTAGACTCACTGCTGATGAAATAACTGTGGTGACCTCATCAGAAGCTTGCCAGCCCATGCCCACAGCAGCCAACTTGTCCTTGCCATGTCTCCCCTTGCATTACCAGCCCTATCTTTGAAACAAAAACAGAATTGACAAGTGTTTGTCCATTTTTGTGGATAAAACAAATGGAATGGAACATACAGGAATGCGTTTGTATGAGGCAGGTAATTGATCAAGTGCTGGCCACCAATATCCCCATAATAATAAAATGATCAATGGTGATGCTACTGATTTACTAAAGACTTAGAAATGAAATCATAATGGGGCTTGAACTCGATTGGGTGTAATGAGCAGAGCTGTTGGAGCAGGTCCAGGAGAGGGCTGTGAGGATACTTAGAGAGCTAGAGCACTTCTCCTTTGGAGAGAGGCTAAGGGAACTGAAAGAAGGAGAGGGAGAAAAAAGGCCCTGGGGGAGACCTCCCTGTGGCCTTCTAGTACTTGAAGGGAGCTTATACACAGAAGGGAGACTGACTTCTTACACAGTCTGATAGTGATAGGACAAGAGGGAGGGAAATTCAGGTTGGGTGCTAGGAAGAAATTCTGTACTCAGAGGGTGGTGAGGCACTGGAACTGCTGCCCAGATAACTGTGGGTGCCCCATCCCTGAAGGTGCTCAGTGCCAGGTTGGATGGGGTGCTAGGCAGCTTGAGCTGGTGGGGGCAGCCAGCCCATGGAAGAGGAATATAAATGGATGATCTTTAAGGTCCCTCCCAATCAAAACCATTCTATGATTCCATGATTTCCCTGTATACAATGCTACAAACCCTGTTTGTTATGTACAGGGAATACCATGCATCAGATGCTCCTTGTGGACTTAGGCAGGACAGCACATTTGCAGCTGTAAGGCAGGTTGTAATTGGGAAGGCAAATGGACAGACAGACACATCTGTTGGGTCAATGAAACGCGGAAGTCCTGGCCCTGTTTTGCAGGCTCAGCCACTTGATCATATTATCGCACTGATTTTTTTTGTTCTCCTTTTCCTGTTGTAATGCTATTATTGTCTACTTAATAAACTGCATGCATTAATGACCCATTAACATCTTCCAGAAAAATGAAATTATTTGGAAGTTTCAATCTCTTGAAACTTCAACCAGAAACCTAAAAGTAAGAACCTTAAAGACTCAAATTCCAACATAACAGAGGCCCTCTAATCTATAACTCCATTGCCAGCTAATCTGTAGGTACCCACAGTGGCCTGTTTCTTTTGATCTGTATTTATCCCTGACTTCTGAATTTATACTGAATGGGATATAATGCTTGAGTCCATCAAAAAACTAAAATCTTATAATAAAATATTTTGTTTCAGGTGCTTTCATGTGTTTCAACACAATTGGTCTGGAACTGTTTCCATCAGGATTTGGATGACAGAAGTGTGAAGATGTCTATTGAATTTGTTTTTAACTGCATCATCAGTGCTGATCAGTGACAGTTCTCTTACCAAGAACACAATGGTGGGCTGTAAAGCTGTTGCAAAACATCCAAGAAACATAAAAAAAAAGAAACCAACCCCAAAACCAACAACAAAGAATCAAATTTCTTTCAGCTAAGCCCAGGAAATACATTACACCCCGCTGTAAGGAATAGGTGTATGGCTGAATCATTGCCATCAGTGCGCCCACAGCTCAGACTCTTATTTTAGGTGTTACACTTCTCAGCTAAATACACTCTTATGTCCATCAGATGAAGTGAGAGCAGGAGCACGAAGTTCAGCTCTGTAAAGTCTTCTTTTCTTGTATGGCAGCAGCTGTGTTTCAGTGATTTTGCAAATATTCAAGCCAAATCTTTTGGATGGAAAAGAAGCGAATCAGGCACCTGTAACATGGAGATAGAGATCAAGGCGTACCTGAAATTCGTGGTTGAGTAAAGGGAAGAACCTATAGACCAGCATGACAACATCCAGAGGTAAAAGAGGCATTCATCTGAGTACCACGCTTCCCTCTGATAGTGTCTTGTTGGCAGCTGTTATAAAGTAAATTACTTTGGTCAGTGGGAGGACACCTTCCCATCTTATTTATTTTGTACAGTTTGTGCAAAAATTTCAGCAAAACTCTTGCGATTCTCCTCAGCTTGCTGAGGGGAGCCAACGTGACTGTACATTATTTTTCTTTCCAAACCTGTGTTTCCTTACTGTTCTGAAGATATTTTACGGTGGAATGTTGAAAAAAGATCATAGCAGCAAGCTAACTGAAGAAGTGCCCTTTGCTTTAGCCATCTTAAGATTTCAGGATCTGTTGAGTTCAGCCTAACACACTGAAACAAGTAGTCCCAACGCTGATATTATAAAGCAGGAGCAGATGGGTATGCTTAGAGGCTAATGCATTAGCACCGACTGACCATCTGAGATGGATGCCCCATCCCTGGAGGCATTCAAGGCCAGGATGGATGTGGCTCTGGGCAGCCTGGTCTGGTGGTTGGAGACCCTGCCCATGACAGGGGGGTTGAAACCAGATGATCTTTAAGATCCTTTTCAACCCAGGCCATTCTATGGTTCTATGAAATCTGGCACTGATACCTTGAAATATTTAGGGCCCCAGCTTATCAAGGAAACTTCACCGCTTCCCATAAAGCCATCCATGGGAAGAGATGAGGTTTCTCCTGCTTTCCTGTTTTACCCTTTCTTTTTCATACTTACACAACTTTGAGTACAGTCCTACCAGCTCACAAGAAGGGGTCTCTCACAGCTTGCTTTGAGGTTTTCAGCAATTGGGACTTGGCAGCCCACTTGTTTTGTGCTCTGGGAAGCTAACGGTTCAAATCCTTCCTAAAGAAATGTGAGATGAAAGGGTCAGCAGCCTGCATCTTTCTTTCTTATGAATACCCGCTGACTTCTGGCATTGTGGAAGGAGGAAAAAAACAAGCTGCTTGCCGTGCTGGCCCTCTTCAGACATCAGTTCACAATCTTTCTCCTGACTCGAGGACTAGCCTGAGAAGGAAAGAGAGATTTCTGAAGTGAAAAGTGCCCTGTGATGAGATACTGGAGCCAAAGAGACACAGACTGCTCCTGGACTCCCTGCCTGTGGATAAGAAACTCCAGTTGACACTTATGAGTGAGTGGGGAAAAAATGCCTTAAACCCATGTGACACTTATATAACTTCAGGCCCGGGATGTTTTTCTCACAAAGGAAGGACAAATATTGCCAGGGGCAGCTTTCATGATAAAAGCAAGCCAATAATCTCTGAAAATGGAGAGTTACTAAAAAAATAGCCTTCAGGAGAAGCCAGGACATTCCGTGTCAGGCTTGTGTCCCTCTTGACTGTAGTAGGGCAGTGAGTTTGGGCAGCTGCTGGTGAGTCCCAAAAGTGCTATAAGTCTATGATTACAAGTATTGTGGAGGATACAAGAGATGGAAAAGCAGGATTTCATAGAATCATAAAATGGCTTGGGATGGAAGGGACCTCAAAGATCATCTAATTCCAAGTCCCATGCCATGGATGGGGTTGCCAACCACTAAATCAGACAGTAGATCAAGTTGTCCAGGGCCCCATCCAGCCTGGCCTTGAACACCTCCAGGGATGAGTGTTGCTAGGGAGGATGCTGAAGACTGGATGTACATGAAAAGAAGGAGAGGAAGGTGCCATGCTAGGAATGGGAGCTGACACCTTATCTTCAGAGCAAAGGAGCCCTCACTTTGCTGAGTGAGGTGAGCCTAAGGTGGTAGTTTTGGTGGGAGCTTCCTAAAAATATCAAGTCTTCCATATTCCTTGCATAGCTTTTGCTTGACCACAAGGAGCAGACTGGGAGAGCACAGGAGGACTGTAGCAGACAACAACCTGAGGTCCCTTCCAACCTGTACTTTTCTTGTTCCTATTGGTGTGATGTAAAGAAGTAGATGCTTAGATGCAGTCATTGCAGACTTCACAGAATCAGAGAACGTCACAAGTTGGAAGGGACCCATAAGGATCATCAGGTCCAACTCCTTGAGTTGAGTCTAGGAGTTCTACAAGACTCACGTCAAAGACACATTTCCATCTCAGCATTAAAGTCCTACGTACATGCTTTCAGCTGCTTTGCAACTGCTTTCTTGCCATATTGCTATGTATGCTATCCTATGTGGAAACTGATACCAGGTGGCAGGAAACCATGCATCACGCATGTGTCCTGCACAGTGACAGCTCCCTTCCTTGGCAAGCTGCAGGCTGCCTGAGCCTGGCATCTACGTTTTAGTCACTCTTGTATTCCTCCTCTAAATCCCTACCTGAGGTCAAGCTTTGAAAGAAAGGTCAGCGCTATTTGAAAGCTGCTCAGAAAGAGACTGAATCACATAGTGATGAGTCATGTGAAAATTAAATTGATGCAAATGTTAATTTGACGACTTGAAAGTCTGGAGAGGATTCCGGCTGCACCATGAGTTTGGTGCTCATGCAGCTGTGCTTCCGTTCGTGTGGAGGAGGGTTTGCAGCAGGTAACAGGGTGGGAAAGGTGTTGTTAAGCCAGAACAACCATATTTTTTCCCCTTGAGTCTGACTCATCACAGGTTTCTTGCAGGAAGGGAAGCTCTGCAAAGAGTCTCTAGCATGCCTACATCACTGCATGGCAGCACGCTGGGTGTGTGGACTCAGTTCTGGGTTGTGTGACCTTAATTCTGGACTTTGGGTTTTTGTTATCAGCATCCAAGGTGCTGAGTATGGTGCTGCTGGCTGGGCACTTCCAGCTCTCCTTATACATCATTAACTACTCCAGAGTGATCGCTGATGCGTGCAAGGATATCAGCAATTACCTCATGCCCTAGAGGAGCAGATCCTGTTGGACAAATGAGAAAGTATCTGGGGATAACCATATAACTAGAATAATTAAATGCTCTTTTATGCTTGTTAAATTCAGGGTTATATTCATGATTTTCCCCTCACCCCAATCAAACTGGGGGTAATTAACTTGAAGGCATCATTACCAACACTGACTCACCTCAGTGATTGCATGAGCACAGTGGAGCATTGATGGGTTTTATTGCATGGGCATGGATGTAAAAGCGAGTGCAAGGAAAAAGAGAGACAGAACGTTTGCCACATAGAGAGGCAAGGGAGAATCTTCAAGTGGTGCACCGAGCTCCCACCTGTTGGGAGATGGCACCATTGAAGATACTCTGCAGCACTGTCCAATGGATGCTGACTTCTTCTCAGTGCTCTGAGAGAAATCCAGCTAAAGGTGGCCACATCAGATTGCCACATCCAGTGGCTTTTGAAATGCTCTATTTTCAGATTGGGATTTAATGCAGAAATGGGGTTGTCAGGATCAGAGTCTACTTCAAAAGCCTGAATTGTTTCTTGTTCTTTTTGAACTGGCCACCAACCCTTGGGAGTTCTGTTTGCCCTTTGGAAAGTTCTGTCCTGCTACACTTGTCTGAATTGTCTTCTTTTTCTTCTTCTTCTTTTTTAATTATTATTCTTTATTGTCTCACAGCTCAGAAAGCAGATGGAAAATACTTTCCAATAAGATTTATTATATTACTTGTATACCTAATTAGGCAATTGCTATGCATTTCTTAATCATGTATATTACATTATTTCAGCACTCTGAATACCATTCACTCTGAATACCATTTCTGGGCATCATTACAGGCCTCCAATTAGTAAACAGGAGTTGAGAACTTAATGGGTTACATTCATAATCAAATGCTAAGTGAAACACAAACAGCTTCCTTAAAGACAGCACAGCTGTAACCACAGTGTCATCGTTATATATGTGAACTTTGTCCCTATTGATATAAGTACGCACAGAGGACTTTGTAAAAGCTCTATAGATTTCTTACATTCTCAGTTTCTACTTTTTCCAGCTGATCCAGGCTGAAGTTAACTGTGTTATTACTTCATTTAGGAACTGACAGAGTGGGGCAGGCTCAACGCAAGTAGTTCTAAATCTTGGCAATCAAAAAACGATCTTTCTGGTGATTTCAGTGCTCTTGTAGACCTCCTCTCCCCAGTCTGTTTCTCTGTTTAAGCTGATTTCTTTGCTCTGGAGGAGGCTGTGTGGTGTTTTCAGGCTGGAGCAGAAGCCCTGGGATTCCCATGGGAGAGGATGAACTCAACACGTTTTCCAGCCAAGGAATGTTCAAGCCAAATAATTTGGACAAAACTGGAAGTACTAAGATAGAACTGAAATCTCTGATAATCAGCCAAAGCTGGGGGAGCTGTTAAGTACCAAGGGACAAGTTCTGCTCGTCCAACATCATCTCACTCTGCAAATAGCTCCCCTAACATTCCTGCAGGGAGGGCATGACGGGAACAGCCACGATTTAAAATAATTGTTCTGCTTAAGCAGGAAAGCAGGATGAAGCAAAAGTTTCTCAGGCTAAACAGGCCTTGTCAGTCTGATTTTATCCTAGAAATAAAAAATAAATAAATAAAGACATCATAAACAGAACCTACAAGATGTAACGTCAAGAGTGGAGATTTTCCTTTTTCCGTATTTTCCACCCAAGAAGGGAAATTTTCTGGTCTCACTCAGTCTATCTGTTTCCATTCAGTAACAAGCCATGTTGCCAGGTACCAGGAATTTACTGTATATTGCAAATAAGCTGATGTGTGGCTTGGTGCTCCCAGTCTCAGAAGCGCAGAGCTCAGCTTTCATCATGAACCCTGGTGATGGAGGTGGAGTATAAGGATTCCGGGCTTTGCCAAAACCCAAATTCCCCTCAGCTAGGAGACAAAAAACTACAAATGAAAAGCACGTAGAGTCTCAACACTGAGATCTCAGTAGCTGAGTAGCTGTGTTGGTGAAGGCTGGGATGGGGAGGATAGAGTGAGTATGGGGTGGGAGCAATAGCAGGGTGAGGAAAATGCACGAGTGCTTTGTGAAAGCACAGAGCATCCAGCAACTCTGGGCACTTAGGTGTGCATTATTGTCCCTGCTGCCCTCTGCCTTTTAACTTCCATATTTTTTTTTTGCTTTCATTTTGTTTTATTGGCTCTTGCTGGGCCTCTGTAAGAGAAGGGAAATGCGTGTGGGAGGAGCGAGGGGGAGGTTATGGCAATGCTGCTGTTCAAGACAGGGCTAATGGCCCAGAGATTTGATAAATAATTCCATTTAATTTAAGCCTCAGGAGCTTCTAATGGAATTGTATCACCTGTGGTTCTACTGCTTTTTTTCCAAGACGGAGAGAAGGAAGGAAAAAACCTGTTAGAAAAGGCTGACCTTTGCTACCAGCAGTGGTGAATGGAGGCTTTCCAAGCCTGCACAAACCTTGGTGAAGCTGAAGGGATATGCAGTGTCCATAATAGCATTTTGCCCTAGAGAGCCCAGAGGATGGATGCTGCAGCCAAGGTGCTGTGGGAAGGATCCAGAGCAGCTGGTGAGGTTATCATGGAACAAAGGCAGCCAAATACACTGCAGAGGGATGGAGATCAGCAGCTCTACGTTGCTCAGTGGTCTCCCAAAAACTCAGCCCAATAGCATAACCCAGCTTTTGCATTTCTGTCCGTCAGCCCAGAGGGAATGTAAAGCTAAAGGTGAAAGGGTGAGCCTTTATGCAGCTGACATCCAACTGTAACATGGATAGGGAAAGAACAGCCCATCCTGTCGTGACAAGGGCTACCCAGTATCAGAGTGTGGTAGTTCCAGTGCTTTTAAAAGGAAAAGCAGGGATTTCAACCAAAACACTGACTTCTTTAAGATGTGCTTCTGTACACAGGTTGAAACTGGGATCTGTGTCCCAGGAGTTACCTTTTAGCAATGCTTTGAAAACACCTGGGACCTCAGGCTTGGGAAGCAAAGCCTGAAGGCTGCTAATGACCTGGAAGAGGACAAAGAATTATCCTCACTGGACTTACAGTAAATCTGAAAGGAATAATTGCATCTCTATTTTAGCATCTTAGTGCAAATTCTGTAGATGTCCAGCTCAGTATCAGAGGGTTAAATTTGTGGACAAGCACCTTTTTTTTTCCCATTCTGCTTTATTCAGAGCTCTCCTAAGGTGGGAAAGGGCAGAACACAGTGGCCCCAGAAGAGGCCTTAGTCTCTGATGCTCACACCACCCATCAGAGAGTTATCACTCTCTGTTAAAACTGAAAATCAGCCAGGAACAAGGCAGGCTGCAAGCACTGTGAGCTAAGCTAGAAAAAGGCATCCTTATTTTGAGTTAAAAATAAAAAAAGGAAAAGAAAGAGAAGTCATCAGGGGACTAACAGCTGGTCCTGTCCCTTCAGAGCCCCTTTGAGGGATGTTCTTCCTCTGTTAAGACCAAAGAGTGGGGAAGTCCTTAAAAAGAAACCTACCCCATGCAGCTCCACACAGGGCTGTCTGCTGCAATCAGATCAGGACAGGAAAAAGCCTGCATCCAAACTGTGATGCATGGGCTTTTGGAGATGCCATGTGAGAGCAGGCATCTGCCTTCAGGAGCCAGTCACAGGGTGAGGAGTGGGGTGACTTTGATTTTAGCAAGGACAGGGACAAGGAGAGACCACAGTGATCATCTGATTTGTCTTTCTGTGCAGAGAGAGGTCATGAGAATGCACCCAGCTGCTCCTGCATCCATCCTGCGCTTTTTGGGTGCAGCGATGGGCACTGGGGACATCACTTATAATTGCTTCCCACCTCCACGTGTGTGCATCTTCAGATTTCAGAAGATCACCATAAAGATCATCACACCAGAGATGTACAGCCTGCATGGCTGCACCTGGGATGTGACACATTCTGGGGAGGCTGAGCACATACTCATGCAACGCTGACCCTTTCATTTGCCTGCCATCAATATTTTAGAATCACAGAATATCCCAAGTTGGGAGGGACCCATCAGGATCATTGAGTCCAACCCTGTCTTCATACAGCAGCACCCAAACCCAACCCTATGTCTGAGAGCAGCACCCAGGGCTGTGCCCACTGCGGTGGGTATGCTGTTCCATGCCCACCACCTTTCCCTCACCCCCAGCTGCCCCTCCCCTGACAGCTCCATGCAATTCCTTCAGGCCATGTTGCACCTTTACATCATAAGCACTGCCCATTCATTTTGGTGCTGGTGAATAATTCAAAAAAATGCAGCCCTGGTTATACCTACTGGACTTCCCCAGGAATATTCTGCTCATAAATATCCCGAGGCCAACTACGCCAACCATAAACAGCCTTCAATTTGAAGCTAAATTTACTTTCCTTTCTTGCATGGCAGCCTATCTGAATTATTGAAACCATCAAGGAGGTGGATGATTAGTGCAGCGCATGCACCCATATTTCAGTTGCACTTAGCTAGCTTCCCAAAGCAAGCTGCTCTTTCCGAAGCAAAACAACCCTAAGTTTATTTAAATGAAGCCAAACACTCTATTAAAAATAAATAAATAAATGAAATAAAGACTGTGAATACGATCGTTATAATCCAATTCTAGAAGAACTAGGACAAAGATCAATCCATGAATTCATTAAAATCCTTCTTTGTCAGGATGACCTTTAAGGTTTGCTACTCATCTACATTTTCAATTTTTTAAGCCTTTTTTTTTCCCCCCCTTTATTTAATACAGAACCTTGCAGTGAGCATAGAAACACAAATCCTACTTGTTGCTTAGCAAATGGGGGAATTCTGACTGCTTTATGTCTGCATACTTCATTAGGCATGAAGTTAACACTTATGGGATATGAATTGCAGGAGAAAAATGTGCACTGGAAATGCAGTTGTCACGAGCTCTTCTTGCACAAGGGAGAAAGAGCTGTTCCAATTGAAGCATCAGGATTTGCATCTGCCATCCAAAGCCCTACAATAACTATGGACCATGTTTTCTTCCCTCTTTTGCCCACAGACTGTTGTAACTGGGCAAAGTTCTGTCACATGGTGTGGTATCTCCTGTGTGTCCCAATCCTGCTCAGGTTAAGATATTATTTTGCCCACCTGAATGCAAAGTCCTAAGGCAGCACGCTGACCTTTGAGGTCCTTGTTGTCATCCCTGCTAACAACTCCTATGAACAGCGATTGATAAGAGGGGATAATTAATATTTGCTTATCAGATATGAAATGGGAAAGATCTGCCCTCAATCACCTAAAAAGTCTGGAAACTCACCCCACTTACCCTTCCTACCCACTCCCATTTTCTGTGATGGAGACTTCTGCTGTCAGAGAGAAAGCATCTGATTGATAGCACCAAGGGGTGAGCCCTACGGAGCAGGTACGGACCTTTTACAAAAGGACCACCTGCTAAGCCCTCACACCCCCCACCATGGCTATTAATAACCACTTCCCGTGATTTTCATAGCTTTCTGATGTAGACATTTGACCTCTTATAATTGCCTTCAGCTTCCCTGCTCATGTTACACAGGATATCCAGCAGCGCAGGCACTGGGGAACAGGCTGAGCATCCCCTCCTTGCTGCTCATCCTGCAGCCCGCGTGCTTTCACCACTATCCCTGCTTCCAACTGAACGCACTTGACGTGCTGCCTCTCTCAGGGCTGTGCTGGCAGCTCTCTGTTATTCCAATTTAAACACCAGGCTGCACCTGTTAGCTTAGCTCTTCATTGAGAGGAACCGAAGCAGAAAGTGACCTCGCATGTCCGGCGAAGCAATCCCTCGCTGCTAATGGAAAAGAGCTGGCTGCACTAAAGCCGGCGGCGTGTTCCTCTGGGTTATTTGTATCACTGGTGTTTCTGCCTTATTGACTGCCTCCTTGGAAAATAATTCTGTTGCTTAATTGATTGTAACATTTCTTTATATTCCCCCTCCCACCTTCCAGTCCCTCAGGACTTTGTTTCTCACTGGTGTTTGGTTGTTGCTGTGCAGAAGTAGCTGTGGTCAGCATGGTAGGAAGCATACACCTGTCCTTCCCAACCAAACACTGGGGATTTTGATGTTGTTCCAGCACAGCATCTTTCCTTAGAGTCATAGACTCACAGCATCATTTGAATCATAGAATCACAGAATCTCACGATCACCAAGGCTAGAAAAGACCTTTGAGATCATCCAGTCCAACTGTCTGCCCATCACTGATATTTCTCACAAAACCATGTCCCTTAACACAACATCTAAACGTTTCTTAAATTCTTCCAAGGTCGGTGACTCCACCAGCTCCCTGGGCAGCCCATTCCCATGCCTGACCACTCTTTCATAGAAGTAGTTCTTAAGTTAGAAGGGACCCTCAAAGGCCATCTGGTCCATCTCTTTCAGTGAGCAGGGACACCCACAGTTCCATTGGTGCTCAGAGCCCCATCCAGCCTGACCCTGAGCGTCTCCAAGGATGGTGAATTGTTGCTGGAAACCAAGTGGATTTTACACAACTTGGGCTTTCCAGGTCAGTCCTATTCACTGCTATCCTCTACTTTACACAAAGTCTTGTGTTTTCCAAAGTTCTTTCCTGATTGTTCAGTTTCCTGTGTATCTACGGGTGGATCCCAGAAAAAGGGGATTTAGAATGGAAGGATGTGAAAAGAATGCTGTCTGGGGACATTCACTCATGCAGCACACACAACAAGAAGCTCACAATGCCATATCAGCACAAAAAGTGGATCCTCCCTGATGAGAATAGCCAGCAGCCTACTGGAGAGAGCTGGGTCCTTCCAAAAGCGCTTGAGGGGGAAGAAAGAGCAATGCATTTTCCATTCCTTCTACCTTAAAAAAACTGAGATCTCTGAAAAGTTTATACTAAGCAAGCCATTGGATCATTTTCTTGAAGCCTGTATCTGGATTGCTCACAACATGCAATAAGGAGCTTTCAGAGAATCCTCAAGCAAGCCTTTGCCTATCTCTCATCAGCCAGCACCTCCTCAGTGTAACTCAGCTCAGATAAGAGACACTCTTTATTCTCTTTGGGTTTGCAGTGTCGCATACGTATTCCTCACAGTCCTGCTGAAGAGGGATGATATCATGTGTACTAGGCAATGAGGAAAGCGGAGAGGGACAGCAAAACAGCTCGACAGCTGCTGCTCAAGTAGACCATCAACAGCTGTCTGACAGCAAATTTAAAGTAAATCAGGGAAGAATTGCGATTTATAACTTTCCCCCATTTTTCTACTGGCTAACAGGGAGGTTTTTGCATCCAACAAAGTAACAAGCATTTCCATGGGCTGCTTATTTGAAAGGACATTGGAGGAAGGTGAATGATTAGGTCTTCAGGGTGCTAATGGGGTCATTTCATGCTGTGGTTATTGGTGGACTGATAGAATGGATTATGCACCTATAATTATCATTTTTTGCTGCTGGGTGGTCACCATTTCCCATTGTAATCTGCTTGTCAAGGCACCAAGACATTTTTCTGTGGGAGTTTCTCATTGTTATTTAAAGGTAAGGAAATAATTTCAGAAGTGCAAATTAAGCTTGGTTGCCAACAGGAAGGAGATGAAGTTGGCTGGGGAATAAAACCAAGCAATCCCCTGGGGACCCAACAATCCTTCCCACGTGCAGGCATGCTCCTGTGGGACGGGGGATGCGGGGGCTGCTTCTGGCCCCCGCATTCAACTCTGATGCAGAGAGCCAGGAATCAATCACTTTGATGTCTTATCTCTACAGATAGATAGGAGGGGTGGGTATGGTGGCTGCTGCAGCACCACTTCAACAGGCCCTTTTGAAGTACTGGAGCTCTAGTGGCTGTTGCAAGAGTGGAAAAGCTGACACCAAGGCTGTTTTGGGACTCACTGGGGACACTGGGTGAGTGATGGTGCTGAGTGGCATCTTTCCTTATTACCCATAGATGTCACAGCTGTGACATTGGATGGGTGGGTGGCTTTGTGTGAACATCTCTGATTTACGTATGCCTCTGCTCTGGATGCATTATGGCTCCAGCAGTATTTGGTTTAGAGGAAGTGGATGGAGTTTCTGAGCATAGAAATGGTGGCAAAAAGTTGGAGGGTCTGCAAACTGTTTCCTCTCTTTCGTGGGGCTTAGGTATTTCATCAGCACTTTGGATAACCAAGCTGAGCTACTATCTTGCGGAATCCAAATGGTTGAGATTGGCGGGAGCTCTGGGTCCAACTGGTCCCATCAGAGACACCCAGAGCAGGGTTCCCAGCCCACATTCAGGCAGCTTTTGGACGTCTCCAAGAAGGAGACCCCACGGGGACCCCCAAGCCTCTGGGTCCCTGTGTCAGGGCTCTGGCACCTGCATGGCACAGAACTCACAAAATCATAGAATGGCTTGGGTTGGAAAGGACCTCAAAGATCATCAGGTTCCTACCCCCTTGCTGCAGGGGTTGCCAACTGCTAGATCTGGTGTTCAGTGCTTCTTGATGCCTTTACCCTTTCCAAGTATCTGTGGACAACATGAACTGGGCTGCTATCAGTGCTCCCAGTGACACTCACCTTCTATCCTTCCAAACTCTCTTCACACCGGCTATTTCTTGTTACATACAGCTTGTTCTTCCTACCACCCAGGAGGTACAGTCAGCCCTTTGCTCGCACGGTGCTAAAAGCCAAAACTTAGTTCCAAGTTTACGTTACCTAAATTTGCAACAACCCAAGGAGGGCAAGCACAAATCTGTTCACAGCATTTTCCCACACCTTTACTCTGCTGACATACCTGCGTGGTTTTATCTTTCCACTCCTTTGCCTTATTAATTGCATCAGTTAAGGAATCTAAATTTTTAAGGCCTTTGTAGCCTGTCCACCATCACTGCTAGTTCTCAGATCCAACCTACATCATCCTCTGCTTCTCACTGGCATGATTTTCAAACAAGCACCTTTCTGTTTTCTGGTGGACACAGAGACTCTGCAAAGTGCTTTCATCACCCTCCTTTGAATGTGCCTTTGTTGCAGGATCCGCTTTGGTAGTTGCTGAGATGCTGATGGATGTATTTCACAGCTGTCATGCTGATGGACACCACTTCATCCTTCCATAGTCATCACACCTATTCTAAAACTTTTCTTCCTTAGGTTGGAAACACTTGGGATCATTTTTTATTCTGTTTTTACAGTGAAATCTTGTAATCGGGTTATCTAGATTTATCCGTGATAGAGGCTGCTGCCCCTAGAAGGGGAGAAATGAACAAAAACAACGGCAGCAATCTAAGGAAAGAAATTATTTTACTAAATACGAGACACAATATGATACAATATAACTACAACTACTATATCAAACAAGGCAGAGAAAAAAGAAAGAGAGAAAAAGAGTCCCGGAGAACCGGGGGCCTACTGCAATCTCTAGGCGACAGGCTGGAACGTTGCTGATAGAGCGAGACGGCAGGGATGGAGCGCTCCAAAGCGAAAGACAGGGCGAAAAGAGGGACGTTCCAGCCTGGGAGCGAGATTATATGTGTGTCCTCCTCCTCTGGTGATTCATCTCTGGCCGCGTTGTCCCCTGGGATATGTAGTTTCCTCCAAGGGCTGAGTACTCGGGATGCTGCCATTCCACAGATCTGGAGCATGAACCTTCCACACTTCCGCATACCCTCTGTTACACTTCCACATACCCTCTATTACACTTCCACATACCCTTTGTTACACTTCCACATACCCTCTGTTACACTTCCACATACCCTCTGTTACACTTCCACATACCCTCTGTTACACTTCCACATACCCTCTGTTACACTTCCACATACCCTCTGTTACACTTCCACATACCCTCTGTTACACTTTCTTATACCACCAAAACAGTTCATACCGCACATGATGTCATGATGTAGAATATTGACAGCACAAAACCATGACATTCCACCCCTTATTCTACATTATTACATCATGGTTACACAGATACATGGAATTACTGACTGCACTCCCCCAGCATCAATTTGCCCTGTGGTACACACTGAACATCCCCATCCTTCTGCATCACCCACCAGGTGCACCCAGGTCCCTGGGCAAAAACAGTTCCACGGACAGGTTTGCCATTTCCAGAGGCTGGAAGGACCCAAACAGCTTTTCCCAACATACTCTTCACATGCACAACAGGGACTTTATCTCCTTCTATGGTGTGTAGGGGACTAGATCGGCTAGGACCATCGCGATTGACAGATCCTCTAGTATTGACCAACCAAGTGGCTTCTGCCAGGTGCTTCTCCCAGTGCTTAAATGTTCCACCACCCATTGCTTTCAACATCGTTTTTAATAACCCATTATATCGTTCAATTTTACCAGAGGCTGGTGCATGGTAGGGAATATGATAAATCCATTCAATGCCGTGCTCTTTAGCCCAAGTATTTATAAGTGAATTTTTGAAATGTGTCCCATTATCAGATTCAATTCTTTCTGGGGTGCCATGCCGCCACAGGACTTGTTTCTCAAGACCCAATATGGTGTTTCGAGCGGTGGCATGGGGTACTGGATATGTTTCAAGCCACCCAGTGGTTGCCTCTACCATGGTAAGCACATAGCATTTACCACTGCGAGATCGTGGCAAGGTGATATAATCTACCTGCCACGCCTCCCCATATTTATACTTCTGCCATCGCCCTTCCTCCCAGAGAGGTTTCATCCTCTTGGCTTGTTTGATTATAGCACACGTTTCACAATCATGAATAATTTGCGCAATAGTGTCCATAGTTAAGTCCACCCCTCGGTCTCTGGCCCACTTATATGTTGCGTCTCTTCCTTGATGGCCCGAGGTCTCATGGGCCCATCGAGCTAGAAATAGTTCGCCCTTATTCTGCCAGTCCAAGTCAATTTGAGCCACCTCAATTCTGGCTGCTTGATCTACTTGGTGGTTATTTTGTTGTTCCTCTGTTGCTCGACTCTTGGGCACGTGGGCATCTACATGACGCACCTTTAGGGCCATATTCTTTGTTCGGGCAGCGATGTCCTTCCATAGTTCAGCGGCCCAAACAGGTTTACCCTTCCGCTGCCAGTTGTTTCGTTCCCATTGCTGCAGCCATCCCCATAAGGCATTGGCCACCATCCATGAGTCAGTATAGAGGTAAAGCACTGGCCATCTCTCCCGCTCAGCAATGTCTAGGGCCAGCTGGACAGCCTTTACCTCTGCGAATTGGCTCGATTCTCCTCTTCCTTCTGTGGCCTCTGCAACTTGTCGTGTAGGGCTCCACACAGCAGCCTTCCATCTGCGATGTTTCCCAACAAGGCGGCACGATCCATCAGTGAACAGGGCAAAATTCTTTTCGTTTTCCGGAAGTTCATTGTATGGTGGGGCCTCTTTGGCGCGTGACACCTCTTCTGCTGGTGATGTTCCAAACCTTTTACCTTCAGGCCAGTCCATGATCACCTCTAAAATTCCTGGACGATTGAGGTTCCCCATTCTTGCTCGATGTGTAATCAAGGTAATCCACTTGCTCCAGGTGACATCGGTAGCATGATGGGTGGAAGGAACCTCCCCTTTGAACATCCAGTTCAGCACTGGCAGTCGAGGTGCCAGGAGGAGTTGTGTTTCAGTTCCAACTACTTCAGAAGCAGCCCGAACCCCCTCATATGCGGCTAAGATCTCCTTCTCAGTTGGAGTGTAGCACTCTTCAGACCCCTTATATGCTCGACTCCAAAATCCCAGGGGTCGGCCTCGGGTCTCTCCTGAGGCTCTTTGCCACAAACTCCAAGTGGGACCTTTCTCTCCAGCAGCAGTGTAGAGGATGTTCTTTACATCCTGTCCCGTCCGTACTGGCCCCAAGGCCACGGCACGGGCTATCTCTTGTTTTATCTGCTCAAAAGCCTGCTGCTGCTCAGGGCCCCATGTGAAATTGTTCTTTTTCCGCGTTACGTGATAAAGGGGGCTTACAATGAGGCTGTAGTTTGGAACATGCATCCTCCAAAAGCCCACCACACCCAGGAAAGACTGTGTCTCTTTCTTGTTAGTTGGTGGAGACATGGCAGTGATTTTGTCGATCACATCTGCTGGGATGTGACGACGTCCATCCTGCCACTTGATACCTAGGAACTGAATTTCCTGGGCAGGCCCTTTTACTTTGCTTCGCTTAATAGCAAAGCCGGCTTGTAGAAGAATGTGAATTATTTGCTTTCCTTTTGTAAAAACTTCCTCTGCTGTATTGCCCCACACAATAATGTCATCAATATACTGCAGGTGTTCGGGAGCACCACCTTGTTCCAGCACAGTTTGGACCAGTCCATGGCAAATGGTTGGACTGTGTTTCCACCCCTGGGGCAAACGGTTCCAAGTATACTGAATACCCCTCCAGGTGAAGGCAAACTGTGGCCTACATTCTGCAGCCAAAGGAATGGAGAAGAAGGCATTAGCAATGTCAATGGTGGCATACCATTTGGCTGCTTTTGACTCCAGCTCGTATTGGAGTTCCAACATGTCTGGCACAGCAGCACTCAGTGGAGGTGTTACCTCATTCAGGCCACGGTAGTCTACAGTTAGCCTCCATTCTCCACTGGCTTTACGCACTGGCCATATGGGGCTGTTAAAAGGGGAATGAGTTCTACTGATCACTCCCTGATTCTCCAGCTGACGAATCAAATCGTGAATGGGGAGCAAGGAATCCCTGTTAGTGCGGTACTGCCGTCTATGTACTGTCTTTATAGCAATTGGTACTTGCTGTTCTTTCACTCGTAGCAGCCCCACAACAGACGGGTCCTCTGACAGGCCAGGCAAAACAGACAGCTGCTTAATATTGTCTGTATCTACAGCAGCTATTCCAAAGGCCCATCGATAGCCCTTAGGATCCTTGAAATGCCCCCTTTTGAGGTAATCAATACCCAGTATACATGGAGCCCCTGGACCAGTCACAATAGGATGTTTCTGCCAGTCTTTACCAGTGAGACTTATTTCGGCTTCTAACACAGTCAACTCTTGAGAGCCCCCAGTCACTCCAGAAATATGGATTGGTTCTGTCCCTTCATGACTGGAGGGCATTAGAGTGCACTGTGCGCCAGTATCCACCAGTGCCTTATATTCCTGTGGTTCCGATGTGTCAGGCCATCGAATCCACACAGTCCAATAAATTCTATTATCCCTGTCCCTCCCCTGACTGAGGGTAGGGCCCCTCTATTGGTTACCTGTGATAACCGGAGCAGCTCTACTGGTGGTTGGTCTATTCTGTAGTTCTCTCACCCGTGCTCGCAGTACAGAAGTAGGCTGGTTATGCCACTTCCTCATGTCCTCTCCACAGTCACGTAGGTAGCGCCACATGGAAACACGTGGTGGAATTGTACTGTTATTCCTTGCTCGAGCTGGGAAGCGTGTGCGTCTAATTGCCGAGACTTCTGATCTTACAGGTGAGGAGTAGTGTTCATCACCTTTAATTAGTTTGATCAGTTCCTTTAATAGACTTCCTTGATCGTTCTGATCTTCATTGGACACTGCTGATACCTGTATGGGTTTGTCACGATTGGTCAATGGAAATAGTTTCTCGTGCATCTCATCCAGCCGGTCTTTTACTTGTGAGATGGCAGAAATAGTGGCGGTGTACAGTGGGGACAACTGATGTTCGAAGTATTGAAGTGTCCTAATCAGTTCACTAACTTCGGGCCTTCTGTTGTGGTCCACATATTCTTTACACGTTGTTGCCAGTGATGACGCGTATTTCTCTGGTGCTGTACTTGTAGGGGTGCCTTACTTTCACAGCTGCTAAGAGTCGCTCCCAGAGGGTGGCATCTTCATCTGAACATCTGCTAATCTCTCTGTCGATAGCTGTGTCTCCGGAAATGTTTCCTAGCTGGCGTGCCTCATTACCATCTAGTGACAGGCTGTGGGCCCCGTTGTCCCAGCAGCGAAGCAACCAGGCAAGGATACCTTCGTTTTGACGCCGTATGAACTCCTTTCTTGAGCCTTGGATCTCAGTCAGCTTTAGAGGTCGACGATAAACAATTTCCTCCTCATCAGCCTCTTCTTCACGCCTCTTAGTCTTTCTTTTTGCCTTTCTCGGTGCCGATCCAGACGAGGTACCTTCTTCTGCTTCCTCTTCTTCTGCTCCTCCTTCTCTTCGTTCTAGACGCGTGGACACCCGTCTCCATTTCTTGCCTTCCACAGGGGCAACTGATATTGCTACTGATGCCTCCCGTGACTGATTAGAGTCGACCTGGATATTATCTTTGTTGGTCTGAATCTCAGATCGGAAACTCTCTCTCTCCAGAATAGTATTATACAGAGCACGGTATGCGTAAGCCAAACCCCAAATAATGTTTACCTCCTTAGATTTCTGACCCAAGTACTCACTTAATTTCTCAGGGTCCCTCAGGTGTTCAATAGTGAAATCCCACGACACTGCGGGTCCCCACGCTTCTAAGATCTTTCCTAAACCTTTCCATATTCCCTGCCAGTCAGCATTCTCTGGTTTTGGAGGAGACTTCTGCATAGAACGAATGTATAGGAATACATATACATTCACTGATATTGATAACATGAACATGAGTATGAGACCAAGAATTAATATTACCTCGGCTGTTGAAAAGCGTACGACAATCTGAGAGTACAGCCTGTACACTGGATTGAACATCGTGGTGTCTGTTAAATTAGCTATTCCATCTGGAATGTATGTGCCGACAATTAAATTATACCACACTGCATATAAGTACCAGGCAGGTGTCTCCATCACGGTTCTTATTAGGTTATATAGATACAGAATTCCGCAAAAAGAAAGCACGTATGGACAATATGTTGAGAGGATCATGATTGCTTTCAATCCCCTAAACAGAGCGACTGGAATGAAGAGTGGGTTCATAGCTGATAGTAGCTAGCAGGCCCTGTGAAAGTCAGAGCTAACTAGCTGTGCTCTGAGAGAGCAAGAAATCTCTTTGTTTTCTTTACAGAAGCAAGATAGTAATGCTCAGAGTGAGCAGCTAGCTCAGACTGTTGACAGTTCGTCTGGAATTTCAAGGTCACGCTCTCAGTGAGCAGCTATGAAAAAATAACACTCCTGTAACAAAGCTTTTAGAGAGCAAAAAGAGAGTTGTTCTGGAAGCTAAAAAAGCAGCAGATCTAATCGAATCAGATTGCCCGCATCCTCCACCAAGATAATGTAATCGGGTTATCTAGATTTATCCGTGATAGAGGCTGCTGCCCCTAGAAGGGGAGAAATGAACAAAAACAACGGCAGCAATCTAAGGAAAGAAATTATTTTACTAAATACGAGACACAATATGATACAATATAACTACAACTACTATATCAAACAAGGCAGAGAAAAAAGAAAGAGAGAAAAAGAGTCCCGGAGAACCGGGGGCCTACTGCAATCTCTAGGCGACAGGCTGGAACGTTGCTGATAGAGCGAGACGGCAGGGATGGAGCGCTCCAAAGCGAAAGACAGGGCGAAAAGAGGGACGTTCCAGCCTGGGAGCGAGATTATATGTGTGTCCTCCTCCTCTGGTGATTCATCTCTGGCCGCGTTGTCCCCTGGGATATGTAGTTTCCTCCAAGGGCTGAGTACTCGGGATGCTGCCATTCCACAGATCTGGAGCATGAACCTTCCACACTTCCGCATACCCTCTGTTACACTTCCACATACCCTCTATTACACTTCCACATACCCTTTGTTACACTTCCACATACCCTCTGTTACACTTCCACATACCCTCTGTTACACTTCCACATACCCTCTGTTACACTTCCACATACCCTCTGTTACACTTCCACATACCCTCTGTTACACTTTCTTATACCACCAAAACAGTTCATACCGCACATGATGTCATGATGTAGAATATTGACAGCACAAAACCATGACAAATCTTGACCTGGGCTGGGACTCTCTCAAGAGCTGTAGAAATTCAGGTGATGAATGGGATAATAGTAATTTAAAGCTGACCATTTCTACGTTGCTTGGTGATGAGGATAAAAGTCAGCCAGGTTCTGGAGCCAGCATGCTGAGATGTGACCAAGCCTCATTCACAGTGTATGCTATTTTCCACCAGAAAAACTTTTGAATGCTGTTTACTTCCTTGCATTAAAACATATTGTTGTGAGATGCATTCATCCAGATCTCACTTTTTTTTTTTTTTTTTTTTTTTGTCTGGCAATAGTATTTTCTTGTGAATCACTTCTGAGAAGGGTTTTTCTCAGTTATTTTGCATTGCAAAGAAAAGTGATTTTGTGGCAGGATCCCTTTGGCTGCCTGGCCAGGACTGATTGTATTTTTTTTCTAAATTACTGTTTAGAAATCCAAAGATGTTCTCTGCTATTTGCTGGCATGTGAAAAGGCATGCTAAGCAACACTTGGGGGTTAATTTTCATGACCCTGACTCTACCTCTCAACAAGATAGATTACATTTTCAATTCTATTCCTCGGTGTATAAGAGTGAATCATTTTGTAGAAAATGAGAATTGATCCAAATCTTCACCCTAAAGTCAAACTGCAGCTTTATTGACCAGAGAAGAAAAAAATAAAAGAAGAAGAAGAAGAAAAAAGGATGCATTTCTTTAGAATACAGCACCCCCCCTTGATATCCCTGGTGCCAAAACACCATCTAGAGAGGGGCAGGCCATGCATGGGGGCACAGCTCAACAAAACCTTCACTACTTCTCATCTCTTCTTGCAACTTCTTGGCTTGTTGCCTTCCTGCCTTCCTACCCATTTGGGCAGCAGTCAGAGCCTGTGTGGCCCAACGAAGACAAAAAGCCAATGGGATGTCCTTAGGTGCCCGTGGGAGTTGAAAGTCCCACTGAATGACCCACTGAAAAACCACAGGAGCTGGTGACCACATTGTCCTTCATGAGCAATGTCCTATGGGGACAAACTGTAGATCTTCTCTGGAGAAAATATACAAAAAAAACAAAACAAAACAAACAAAACCCAACCAGTATGTTCCCAGCCTTAGTGCTGGTTTTCAAAATGTGAGCCTGCAAGGTGAAACAAGCCTACACAGCTCCCTAGCTTGACACCGAATAAAAGCCCTGGGTTTTACTTCCTATAGGGCTAAACACTTGCGCTCACCCCTGGCTATGAACATTTGGGTTGACAGTACCAGTGCTGAACAGAGCATACCAGTGTTTCACTCTGTGCCAGGCTTGCAGTATACCATCTTATCATCCTGATTCTCAGGAAAGGAAAAAAGCCTGCAACCAACAAATCCCATGGATGAGAACAAAGCCTTTCTCCAGGAGGCAGAGGGCAGTGTTTGCACACACATAGTAATTATGAGACAAATGGGTCAAGTTTGTTCCTGCTGTTCTCCCCACTGGAGTGAAGGTGGTGGCATGCTGGGTTTGAGGAAGATGACTGTTGGATTTATGTCTGGGCATGCATAGCTGTGTTCAGAGAACCTCACAGGGGCTGAGATATTTGCTGTTGCAAAAGAACACTACAGCACTTCTCAAAACATGGGGACCGCTGCTCCTCCTTGGGGTCAGAGCTCTGGCAAGGGGTCCTGGACAATGGGATTATTTTTCCAGCTGAGGAAATTGCCTGCAAATAAATGTGAATTTCATGGTGAGAGTTTGGGTCACAAACCTAGTGGGTGGTTTTGTCTTCACAGAAGTCTTTAATGCTGCTCTGTGCCTTAAAGATGAGCAAAGGCACAGAGCAGAGCACTCACAGCCCTGGAACATCCAGCGTGGTGTAGGTCTGACACCATCACTCTCTTTGCCCTCAATCCACTGACTCCCCTTGCTACTGGCTCCTGCTCTTCCCCTCCAGGAACTGGGGGCTTTTTCAGGATCATAGCCCATCTAGAGAAAGAGCTGGACATCGAGGTAACCCTTCTGGAGATGCTGTGTCTAAAGGAAATCTTGATGGAGAACTGAATTAAAACTTCTTTTTCCAAGCCGAACTAAAGTATGCATTTACAAATTGGTCTGCTTTAGAAAAACTAATCAGTTTCACATTTTCCTGCTGGTGCTGTCAGGGGAAAAATATCTGAAGCTCTGTTCCTACAGAAAGAATCATAGAATCATCTAAGTTGGAAAAGACCTTCAAGATCATCAGATCCAGCCACTGACCTGGAAGCTATGTTAAGGCACATGGAAGACAGGGAGGTGATAGTGATCATTCAGCAAGGCTTCACCAAGGGCAGGTCCTACCTGATCAACATAGTGGCCTTCTATGATGTCAAAGCTGCATCAGTGGACAAGCTGCTGATGTCATAGAACCTTATGAAGAGAATCTCATAAGGTTCGACACAGCAAAGTGCAAGGTCTTGCACCTGGGTCGTGACAACATCCACTATTAGTTCAAGCTGGGAGATGAAAGGATTGAGCACATCCATGTCTACTTGGGGCTACAGGTGGATCAGAAGCTGGACATGATGATGTTGGATGTGAGCAACATGTCCTTGCAGCCCAGAAGGCCAACTATATCCTGGGCTGCATCAAAAGCAGTGTGGCCAGCAGGTTGAGGAAGGTGATCTTGCCCCTCTACTCTGCTCTGGTGAGGCCTCACCAGGAGTACTGCGTCCAGATGTGGAGTCCTCAGCACAGGAGAGACATGGACCTGTTGGAGTGCATCCAGAGGAGAGTCACAGAAATGATTCAAGGGATGGAACATCAACCCTGTGAGGACAGGCTGAGAGAGCTGGAGAAGGCTTTGAGGAGACCTGGTAATGGCCTTTACGTATCGTAAGAGGTACTATAAGAAAGAAGCTTACAGAGTCTTTAGTAGGGTGTGTTGTGATAAAATGAGAGGAGATGGTTTCAGAATAAAAGAGGAGATATTCAGACTGTGTGTATGAACTAAGTTTTTTATGATAAGCAGACAGAAGATCTGGAACAGGGTGTGCAGGATGGTGATGGATGCCCCTTCCCTGAGGACATTCAATGTCAGGCTGGATGGGGCTCTGAGCACCTGATAGAATTGCTGCTGATCACTGCAAGGTATTTGGACTTGGTGTCTTTTAGGGGTCTGTTCCCACTCAGGTGATTCTCTAATTCTATGATGTTAGCGAGTGCCATCACTAAATACACATTTCTGTGATGCATTCTCAGATGAACATATCTCTTAAATTCCTCCATGAATGGTGACTCTACTAACTCCCTGGGCATCCTGTTCCAATGCCTGACCATTCACTCCAAGAAGAAATTATTTCTGTTATCCAATCTAAACCTCCCTTGTTTCCTCATGTCCTATCTCTTGTCACATTGATTTACGCCTACAGAGACCATTATAGTTTGCGTTCATCTTTACACCGAGTACATAACATATTCATTAGCTGCTCTTTTATGTCACCTGCAGCCTCCATGACAAGCAGTATCCTTCCCTCTATGGTGGCAGCTAGACTTCACGTTATGGTAAAAACAGTGAGATTATTCTGCCACTGAACACTAACCATCCTCCAATTCAATTCATCCTTACTTCAGCTTCATTGTACCACTGGAGCTGAATCAAAGGTTAATTTATCCTGCACTGTTTATGAGTCCTCAAGAGTTTATGGCAGAAGAGAGATACCCTGTATACTAACTATACACTTCAAATGATATAGGAAAGTCCAGGGTAGTTTTAGTCTGGCTCTGAACTGAGAGGGCTGCAGTAGGAGAATGTTGCAGTGGTGATATTTAAAAAGATGTGTAACACAGCCATGTCTTACTGGTTGTTAAATCACACTCTTGAGAAATGCCTCATTAGCTTTGAGATAACATTTCATATCCATCACAGACATGGCGCTGCTTTCATTTAAGTGAGGGAATTACTGTTCTCCATTTTGAGACATGTAACTATCAGATATTGAGAGATCCTTGAGTCACTTCCACTGACGACAGAAACTGGTGATAATCAGATATTTCTGTGATGCATTCTCCAATGCACATGGAAACGTGCTGGTATCCTCAGCTCTTTTGGAACCAAAAAATGGATACTCCAAGCACTCTATATCCAACACCTCAGTCTTCACCAGTTATTTTTTACTATGAATCTCTCTAGACTCTTCACTATGAGGATGGTGAGGCACTTGCCAGGATGCCCTGAGAAGTTGTGGTTACCCCATCCCTGGAGGTACTGAATGCCATGTTGGATGAGGCCCTGGACAGCCTGAGCTGTCCTAGAGCAAGGGGTTGGAACCAGATGGACTTGAGGCCCCTTACACTCCCAAACCATTCTATGATTCCGTGAAATCCTCTCCAAAATTGTGTCAGCATAGCAGAAATGCTAAGTTACAGCTTCAAACAGTGACTGACCACCTGGTGGGAAGGCAGGGCCAACGCAGGGGAGCTCAGGTGCATGCAGTGGAAGGGGTGGAGCCAGGTTCCACCTCTTCCCAGACCTCATTTAAGGGTTGTCAGTGGAGCTGAGGGCATCTTGATCCCTGCCTACCTGAAGCTGAAGGTAAGCAGAGTCTGTCATTTCTGTGCCTGTTGTATTTGAGTGAGTCCTCGATTGCTGCAGCTTAGGACCTTGCCACTCTGCTATCATTGCTGTGTGCTCTCCATTGTGTTACAGTCAGCTTCACATCTATCTGGGTGATCCATGGTAATAACTCAGAATGCAGGTTTGGGTCTAGCCACACTCTGCCTAGATGTTCACTTGTTCAGGTAGCACTGGTCCTCTCCCATAGCTTATCTATCTTAGGATTTCTACTTTCCCTTCTTCTAGGGTTGTGGGATCATATGTTGTTCTTGATTTTTAAACATTTCATCATTTTAGTTGTCTTCCTGTGGAATTATTTTAGCAAAACTAAAAATCCTCAAGACCTCTGTAAGGATTTGGAGGAGGATGAAGACTGGGAGAGCCTTGTTTGTTTTGTTGTAAATTGGTGAGGGGGGTAAGTGGTGTGTTCTCAGGACAAAAACAGCATTTTGAGAAGTACCAACTATGCCAGTGGGAGGCTTGAGAGGGATCAGTGAGGTAGGAATGGAGATCCAACATCTTGGAGGTGTTGGAGGACTTGAGAGCAAATGGGTTGACTGTTCCCTCTCCACTGGTATTATAGGTCTTCATTGAAGAGAAGAAGGAGGGAAGGGTGTGTGAGCTGATAGTGGTGGCTGGGGCTTGTCCATGCTGCTTTATAGCTCTTTTTTTATACTACAGTGCCTGTAGAAGGCAATTCGGACAGGAAGCAAACAGAGTGAGGAACAACAGGACCCATCGTCCCAGACTCCTCTGATGTCCCCTGAACAGGCAGTTTGCTTCTTCAGGTAAGTACTTGTTTAAAGCATGTCAGTATTTCTGGCCCATCGTGCTTTCAGTTTTAAGTACCTAAAAGCTCTAGCAAAGCTTCAGGTGAGGTAATTCTGGAGGAACAAGTCAATTAAAAACAAAACATTCCCTACGTATTTCTGTGCATCTGTAACATCTGGCCCAGTGCTCATCCCAGGATGCACCAACTTTGAAGTGGTCTATCTCCATTGTTGACTCTGCATCTCCAGGCGTGTTGTGTGTCAATATCTGCACTGTGTATACTTGCACCTGCTAGATAAGGACAATAGCTTTTGTTGTTGGTGTTGTACAAATAAGGCAGGTTTTTAACTTGCAGTCTTCTGTATTTAAAATACAATGGCACATCATAAACAATAAGGCATTATAGCTCCCAGAAGGCATCTGCAAGTACTTTATTAGGTATCACAATTGTGCTTTATGTTGCAGCCACTGCTCAGAACTAGACATCCCGTAATTCCATTACTCTGTAAGTAGCCACTAATGAGGGATGTTATTATAAAGAGCCAATGCCTTGCAACTATACTGCAGAAAAACAGGAGTGAGTCCAATGAAATCAGTGTGAAGGAATGGATTTGCCCCTATAAAATGAAAAGCAAAGTTAATTTAAAAAAAAACAAACTAAGTTTTGAAAGATGATTGTGAGCTTTGTGAAGAGAAGTGTGATGAAATCCTGAGTTCCTCTTTCCTGCTCTTCTCTATTATCTTCTCTTCTCTGCTCTCATCTGTCACTCACATTGAGTAGTATCCTGACAGCTCTGCCTGACGATTAATGCTCCTGTTCTGTGGGTTTGCATAGTGCCTCCTGAGTACTTAACAGGTCTTAGAGAGTTCAGTTCACTAAGCTCTCAGATTGTCTGGTAGTCCCCAATGGCTTAATAACGTAAAATCATAAACTGGACTGCAACTGATTCCTCTTCCCTGTCTATCCTTTTATCAAGGACTGCTATGTGGGATCTGGAGGACGGAAAAATAATTGGATGTGTGCTGAGTGGGATTTCCCTTTAGTAAGCACAGTTCTGACCTCTAGCTCAAGATATAACTGGGGATTTGGGGGAGATGGATTTTCTGGAGATAATAGCCCTTCCTTTACTGTAGAATCAAGTTCATAAAACAGCTTCTTATGTACACAAACATTTCTAGCCTTTTTCCTAAGATACTGCTTACTTAGATATAGCACTTTCAACTTTGTTCCAAGGGTATACATTTTCATAGCATATAATTCAGGATGCAATGTCTGCATGATGTAATCTAAAAATGCCCTCATCCTCCTTAAAATCTGTATTATTCAACCAGATTCCAGCAGATAGATTTATTCTTAGCCTAGAATGACATTATCTCCCATAGTAGGCTAGGAGACTTGTTTTTGATCTCTGCTGATTAATAATGTGTGTTTCCAGAGACCAAGCTTGCTGTGCATGGGAGGACAGGTCTCTCCATGAGCATGTGTATATGTGCTTTGTCCTTGTTGACTGCATACCAATCCTGCTAACAAGGCACAACCAAATTTGCCCTTTCCTTTCAACTGAATGAACACCGTTACCTCCTGCTGATGTTAGGAGGGATCAGGTGATGTCTGGGTTGCTAGTCAGTGGTAGTGAAGCCAGAACCAAAGTGTTTTTGAGAACGAGGTGCACTAAATGTGGTCTCCTCTTGTAAGGCAGAGGGATACTGTATCCCAGTCATGACACTGGGATGATGCTGGAACTGAATCAGCAAAGCACAAATATGCCACACTAAGACCATACTTAAGCCAGAAGTGCTATAAGGGAGCCAGCAGCAGGGCATCCATCCAAACCCACCTTTAAGTTATGGCTTCTGCACTCTGAAGCAAATGGACCTCAATTCAGCAAAACACGTCTGAAATAAATTGGGTTTCTCTGGGGCTGCCCAGGAAGTTGTGATACTTCCATGTATTCTCCAGATACAGGAATGGTCATTGTTGGACTGGTTGACACCCAGCTATATTCACAATGCTGTAACTCCAAATCAGCACCAAGGATGGACAAAAAGAATGAGGTGCAAGAGCTGCGTATTCTGGAGGCACTCGCAGGAACACAAAACAAAGCCTTTTCTTTAAAGTTAAGCAGTGACATACTCAGTGCACTGGCAGCCAGCTACCCTTGCTCCCATAGGAGAACCCTAACCATGACGCTATGGATTCACACTTCAACTCTTCTTCCCAGCCTGTCCCAATTATTATTTCATTTTTTTCAAGGGATTGGAACAGCTCCAGGGAATGAAACACACATCACTGCTCCAGCAGGCCCTATGCTTTTGTGACCCAGAAAATGGTTGAAATCCCTATATGTAGTGTAGTACTGTTTCCCATAAACAGTTTTCCTCAGCAGTTACCCTACAGGAGAATAGTGAGGAAGCATCAATTTTGGAGGGGACAGAGCCTGGTCTTGAGAACATGCTCTGAGCATAATTACAGCCTCGGTCCCACCAGGGAGCAGGTTTGTGCAATGGGATAAGGTTGAAGAACCAGCTGCACACAGGGAAGTGTGGTCCTCCAGAAACCATGGAGTGCTATTGGCAGACCTGAAAATGGTAATGTAAAAAGACATTTGCAGCTCTGAATGTTGGAGACTTAAGAACTTAAGTTGTGCTCCAGCAACAAAAACAAGACATCAAATACCTGAGGTCCCAATTTTTTTAGTGTCTAATTATGGGGGGTGGAGGGGGGGCTGTAAGAGAGAAGGAGGAAGATGCTTTGGCAGGGTCGTGGAGGAGATGTAGGTAAGGGTAGTGAGGCAGTGGTACAGGTTACCCAGAGGCAGTGGATATCCTATCCATGGAGACACCCAAGGTTAGGCTGGCCCGGGCTCTGAGCATCTTATGGAGCTATAGGTGTCCCCATTCACAGCAGGGGAATTGGACCAGATGGCCTTTAAGTGTCCCTTCCAACTCAAATGCCTCTCATTCTATGAATTCCCAATGCTGAATGTGAAATCAGACTCCTTTCCCTTTGTTGTACAGATGTACACAACTTCTACCTTTTCTACAGAAAAGCTTAATATGTTGCATTTTAAAGACACTACCGTGTTTTCACACAAGTCATTGTTTTACAGCTTAACTTTACTATTTGCATAAAACATCTCCTTTTTCAGGTAACTTGTACAAGGTCTATTTGCTACCCATCTCCTCCCACTTGGAGCAGTGAATCACTATTCACTGAATGCTGAATGGAGCCACTAATTAAATATGTGATTATTTATTTATTTTTTATTTTTTTTAATTAGGCTCTAGGCAGGCTATGCTTACAATGCTGTGTTGTAAATGACTTGTTTGTACAACTCTTTAACACATCTCCTGCCCCTTTGCAACTGCTCTGAGTGCAAACAAGTCTGTGCTCACAAGGCATGGTGGCCAATTCACTCTAGATTCATGGCTTTGTACACAGATCCAAATCCTCAAGTAAAAAAGCCTGGAGAAGTAATTACTTGGCTGCTTGTGACTCATTTGGTTACTCTGAAGTAGCTCTGAGGTTTGAAAGGTCTGTCTGTGCTCATGCTGAGCTGTTTGCTGACTTTGCAAGGAGGTCGTTTAAGCAAATGCTGCATACTCACTCCTGTGGTCACATCTATGTGCAGAAAAAAGTTGGGGTGGAAGCATTGCTAAAGGCATGGCCTGATGCAGGTCCTCATCGTACAGCTCAACCAAACTTTTGGCTCCCTGCAAAACAAACTGGCTGTGGTGAGACCTCAGAATCATAGAATTGAGTGGGAAAGGACCCATAAGGGCCATCTGGTCCAACACCCCTGCAATGCACAGAGACACCCACAGCTCCATCTGGTGCTCAGAGCCCTGTCCAGCCTGACCTTAATTGTCTCCATGGATAGTCAATGCTTGATGAAAACCAAGTGAATTTCATGAAGCCCGGGCTTTCCATCTTGACCTTGGTTGCCTCCAGGGACAGGGCATCCACCACGTCTTTGAGCAACCTGTGCCAGTGCTTCACCATCCTTATGGTAAAGATTTTTTTCCTTATGTCCAGTCTAAATATCTTCTCTTTTAGTTTGAAGATATTTCGCCTCGTACTGTCCCAACAGATTCTGCTTAGGAGTCTGTTTCCCTCTTTCTTACAGCCCCTTTAGGGGTACAGAAGGATCTGGGGGGGGTTTCTGTGCAGTAGGGGAAAAAGAAAGTGGGGGAAGATAGGAAAAGGAAAACATCACTTCACTGTCCCTTGTGACTGAACAAATTAAATATGCAAAAAGATGGCATCACAAATTGCTGTATAAGTTTTTTGTTTTGTTTTTTGTAAACCATAAAGCCATATAATGACAAGAGAGAGAGAGTTTGTGGGGGAAAGAAAAAACAAAAAACCTCAGCTTCTGTTTCCCAGACAAATGCTACTTTATAATGTGGATGTGCGCTATTTTCTTATGGCTTTTAAATTGGTTCCTTGATTTGTTTCTTTATCTGCTCCCTGAGACTTTCCTGATTAGTTGAGATTTTTGCACTCACTAGTTGATTAAATAATGAATACATTTGTTTGATTTGCAGCTCCTTACTTAATTAAAATTTCTTTTCAGTGCCCCAATTTTCATTATGATTTCAATTTTGCATTTAATCACTGTGTTGTTCTTCGCTGCCACCTCTCTTAATAGAGGTCTACTCTCCTGTCAGACTCATTGCAGATCTTGGCTCTGGTCTGCACATGGGCACATGGTAGAGAGAAACCTCTGCTAGTGAGCTTGGTTTAGATACGAACCAGCAACCCAAGGGGGAGCTATGGGGAAGCTGAGTTGGCAAGGATAACCAAAGGGATCCTGTGTGTTTTAGGCTAGGAAATAGAGCTAGATCCTTTCTAACGCTGCCTGGTTTAGGAGCATCACATTTGGCTGAGGAGGAAGTTGAATTTTATATTTAACAGTATAAAGGCAGGTCTCTGTCCTGCGGAGCTGACATAGGGGTCTCCAGTGCTGGTGGGCATTGCAGTGCTCGGAGGACACATTCCTCAGCAGAAGGGATGCACTGAGGGATGTATTTAGTGCTTCACTGTTACTTCATCTTAGGATACTGCAAGTTATTACATAATTTTTAATTCTTTCTCACTTTCCCCACCCCCCATCATAGAGTCTTTGAGTTGGAAAAGACCACTGAGATCACTAAATCCAACCCCAACCCACCCCCACCATGCCCACTGACCGTGTCCCTCAGTGCCACATCTGCATGGTTCTTGAACACCTCCATGGATAGTGACTCTACCACCTCCATGGGCAGCCTGTGCCAATGCGTTTTTACTCTTTTGGAGGGTGCGATTTTCCTAATGTCCAACCTGAACCTTATGATGAATTTCTTGGATAGTAAATTATTGACTCTATGTTCTGTCTGCTGAAGTATTATGGTAAGACTTATCAATATAGTCCAGTCTGAAGAGGATGCAGATCAGAAGGGTTGAAGGAGACAGGTTCCAAGGATGGCAGATCCTTTGGGAAGCTGGGAGGAGGAAATAACCTTTAAATCCTTATCCATCTGGGAGATCTCTTTAACTTTACTGAAGTGGTTATATGTTAGCTTACAAATCATAAGGACGTCTGGTTTACGTATTGGAAGAAGTGAGTTTTTTTTTTTTACGGACTCAAATTTTGCAATGCTTCCATGCATGCAGTTTTTAATTCAGGAGGAAATATGAAAGCATCCTCTATGGCAGTCCACAAATAACAGCGACTCCTCTGGATTTACGAATTATTTGTGCTAACACCAAAAGCAGTAGGAACAGTTCTTGTAATCTTGACAACTGCACACAATAAGCCTGTGACAAATGTGCCTTTTCATAGAAATGAGAGATCAGCTTTTCATAACAAAAAAATGGAGCTGGAAGAAACCTTGAAAACTCATTTTCTCCAAATGTAGCGCTTTTGGGAGGCAGAATTTGAGCAAAAGCCTTCCCTTAGGAGAACACTCCAACCATTACGGCTGCACACTCATGTCGCTAAATGCTTTCTTGTTTTTAAAGTAAGAGATACAGAATAAATGATCAAAAGAAAACAGCTCATCCATCACCTGTTCAAGAAGGGGCTACAGTGTATTGACTCTGCAGAAACGTCATGAGGATGTTTTTGGAAGGTACATAGTGTAACATGGACTTCTAAAATAAATACGTGACATCAGCTACACTAGCCCAGTGCAAGCAGGTGCGTTTCCTTGTTCTGGACATCTCAATAGCTCTGTGAACCAGAATCAAAGAATAGCTCTCTTGCTTGAGGAGCAGCAGCTCAGAGCTTTCCTGCTCTGGTCTGTGATTTTGATCACCTTTGTGGATGGACCACAAGCAATAGACAAACAGGTCTTACCACTCAGTGTAAGACAGCCACGTGCAGCATGGAAGGCAGGAGCAGTACCAAGCTGCACAAGCTGAACGAGGCTCTGTCTCTTGTTTCATTCAGTCTTTCCAGGTGGAGTTTCCTGTAATACTGTTTCATCTGAAGTTGGGTGCTGAAGGTTCCATTAGCAATCAGTGGTGAGTGGAAGGTGCCTTACAAAGGACAGTTCATCACCTCCTGATTTAGTTATCTGAGAATGAATCAGGCTCTACAGGAATTTATCCCTTTCCACTGTCTGCTTAGGTGCTATTGATAAAGTAGTCTGAATATTCAGCTTTTCTGAGCAATAACAACAGCAGTATGAAACTTCTGGCATCTAAGGCTTTGACTTAAGGTGCTGGCAGGCACTTTGTTATAACCACTTCCATAAATCTGAGAGCTAGAATGCAAGGAAAGGAAATCAATATGATCTGTGATTTGATTGTCTTTTAATTCCCTCTGCATTCCTATTGCCATGTGTAGCAGCTTCTTCTGGTATAATGATCCCTAAAAATATTCCTCTCTGTCAAGAACAGACTTGTTCCCTCATATACATCCATGGAGCAACTGAACAGATGCTAATGTTCCCAGGAAAGCCTTTTTTGACTTTGTATTTATCAAAATCCAAAGCACTGGCAGCCTTAACCTCTCAAATTTAATTACCTCTTCTTAACACAGTCCATAATTCTGATGGTTTTGTTGTATGTCAACTGTAACAAAATAACCTCAGTCATTTTAAACTCTTACTGGAGCATATACTCTGTGCTTTGGCAAGTACTGATAGAAGTTTCAAGATATGGACCAAGATGGAATTTTATCTAGGACTAGTAGGGTCTCAAGTATTCCTGATCAGTACGTTCATTATGGAACAAAATGTTTATATATATATTGTTTAATGAAAGGGGATGCTGTCATCATCTAATCTGATCAGTGAAAACACAATGAAAAAACATAATCCCTGTTGGAGATGTCTCATTTGGAAAATATCTGGAGGTATTTGTGCAGCAGCGTGCTTCTTCACATGGAGGAAACATTGTCCTAACCCTGCTTTCTGGATGCACAACCCATCCCTCATATGTTTGGGTCAGCCTGGATCAGTGAAAGTATTTGTGGAACCAGATGATCTGCAACCTGATGGAGCTGTAGGTGTCCCTGTTCATTGCAGGGGAGTTGGATTAGATGGCCTTTAAAGGTCCCTTCCAATCCAAAAGACTTTGTGATTTCTAACAAAAGGATGGTTGACATGATTTGGGGCTTTGGTTATATTGACAGCCCCTGGAAGCTGCTTGGTTTTGGAGCTGTTCTTTGCACCAGGGCCCAGATGCGCTACAGCGCAGACAACTTCTGAGAGGAATCTGATGGCTTTTGTGGAGCTGAACCAAGAAACTGAAGTATGACAGATGGTCATGTTGTTATGGAGTCCCACAAGCAGAGAGGTGGGGAAATACGGAGGGAAAGCCCGAGCACTGTGAAGGAAACGAAGAACAGCTTTTGGCAAGAACAGATGTCTATAAAGTGCTTGAAAACCATGTGTGACTGAGCACAACCATCCCTTAAATAGACATTTTGGCTTATGTTTACACATGGTGGTTAACAATAAAGGAAACAGAGACTAGCACTCTAATGAGCTTTTATTCCCTGAGGCATACGCTGCCTTTCTTCAGGTAACAGCACTCTTTTCAGTGCTAATGATTTTCTTCTGCATACCAAGGTTGAATTTTGTGCTGTTACCATCCACCTATGCATGACAGATGGTGCAATGCACAGTTTTGGGAGCTAGTCTAGAGTGCATGAGCTGATATGCATTAGGCTCACAAATTCAATTGTGTCTTACCTGTCTGCCTGAGGAATCCATCTACTAGAAGAAGTGAAGAGCCAGAGAAAGGCAGCAGCTTATGTTTGCTTGTTGTGTTTTTCTTTGGGGAAAAAAAAAAATTGCCTTTCTGCCAGAACTTTAAATCACTTTTCAACAGAATATGTCGAGGGCTTAAGGTCATCCTCTTAAGAAAGCATAGACAGAGAGTCTGGGAAGCTTCAAACTGAAATAAGGGTTTCTGGTCTTGATAAGTTCAGGGAATGAAGCAAGATGCTCTGCTCGTATGGATTTAGGCCCAAAGCCTGCCTGCTCTGAAATATTTAACTTTACGAGTATGATCAGCTGAAGACTGTGCATCCATTTCCAAGAGACAGGCTGGGCACATGCATAAATAACAGTAAATCAGGTACAAATCAATGCTTTTCAGCTTCTTCAGAGGGTTGTGCCTGCTCACTTAGTTATAATGATAGTTCCAGTTGATGCTCATAAACCCTTGATTTCACTCCGATGGAGGACATGTGGCTGAGACTTGAGGCAATCTGTTGACCCATACATGACCCACAATTGAACTAGAGACCGACTGGAGCAGCATAACATTGTGCGCACTCCCTGTTTTGCTGTGTGCAATATATAAATATATATTTTCTGCAGAATGTATGGCCTTCTAGTACATGAAGGAAGTTCACAAACAGGAGGGTATTTTACATGGTCTGATGGTGATAGGATAAGGGGGAATGGCTTTAAACAAAAAGAGGTAAAATTTAGGTTAGATGCTAGGAAGAAAATCTACCCAGAGAGCTGTGGATGCCCCATCCCTGGAGGTGCTCAGGATCAGTCTAGGTGGGGCCCTGGGCAGCCTGATCTGGTGGGAGGCAGCCAGCACACAGCAGGGAGTTGAAACTGGATGGGCTTTAAGGTCCCTTCCAACCTAAGCCATTCTATGGTTATATAGACAGCAATACTTTGATGAGATCACCTTACATGCCCAGAGGAGATGAGCAGCACAGTCCTAGACAAACCTCTGGTGCTTTTGTCCTCTTGCTTAATTAGAAGAAGAGCAATTAGGAATGATGGCAAGACATGGTGTGTCCCCATAAAGCAGAACAGGATAAGATGAACCAATGATTCACACTTTTTGTACAAGACAACCCAAATCATTTCACAGAATCACAGAAATTTTCAGGTTGGAAAAGACCTAGAAGATCATCTAGTCCAACCATTACCAATACTTCCCAGCTAAACCATATTCCTCAATGAAACATCCAAACGTTTCTTGAACACTCCCATGATTTTTTCTAAATCAAGGAGCCAGGCAGTGACCCTCTGACCTCCACTTGCGCCAGTGCAATGTTGTTCTGTTTCACTGGAAGGAGTTGCAGTGCAACACAGCCCTGCAGTAGTACTGCAAGCGAGTTATGGGAGGTCAGACCTACAGCATCTGGAAATTAGCTTGCAGGAGAAATTTCCACAAAAACAACATTAAGTGGGAGTGAAATGGAATGACAAAAAGTAAAAATTCCTGAGTGAAGGTCTTGCAATCTCAAGTCACAGTAGCTCTAAGCTCACTTTTCTACTTCGACTCAGCATGGAGAGAGCAGTCAAAGTTTGGGATGCTCTTTGCCCCAATGCAGATGCCAAAAAGTAAGGCTGTTCCTCCTGCTTTCTCCCTCCTCTGCCTTGCAGCAGCTTTCTCAGTGTCCTACCAGACACTCATTCCTCCACGGAGAGCAGAGCTGTACACAAGATGGACAGCAAAGGAAAAATCCTGGTAATAATTTTTAATGAAAAAATAACACAAGATATCCAAATGTCATTGTTTCAATGGAATTTGTAGAGCAGCTGCCTAGTTAACTTTCATTGACAGCTAAACAAAACAGCGAATTTCTCCTTCTCCCACTTTACTGCATACCCAGAGAGGCACAGACCATTCTAAAGGCATCATTTCATTCCACTTTTCTCAAACTGTGTTTTCCAGCTTCTGGTTAAAAAGGAGATGCCATTGAAGTGAAAATTCTCTATAGTTTTGGCTAGAAGCCAGATGGGAATTAGTATGTTCTTTCACTCACATTACTGTGAGCCAAAGCAACCAGCATATGAGATGTAGACCAAGCTCTGGCCTGTATGGATACTAAACAGAGCTGAAAGTACAGGATTGTGACCTTGTGTAAAGCAAGGTGCCACAGAGTCCATTCCTCTGGTGATTAATGGGGTTCTTGGTGACTCAGAGATGTTGTGATGTAAAGTTCCACTCATGTCCAACCCAGTAGTCATCCAGAATGCAGTTCAGTGCAGAGTTTAGCCCAGGATTTCCTGGATATGAGCTGAGTACCAATTTTAAGGAATTAGTCACTGCAAGATAAAGAACTGAAATGGTGTAGAATAGGAATTCATTATAAGACAGAGAAGCCCAATACTGATGTCCAGATGTTGTCTTTCTCCATGACCATCTGATGCAGCCTCAACTCTTAGCATAGATGCCAAACCGCAAACGTTAAAATTTATTTTGATCATCCCCCTTATCCAGAGTATTCATCAATCTTCTCAATTCTATTCCAAAAAGAACAGGAAGATTTAGTGCACCCTGAAGCTTGGAACAAGAATGAATTTGAGTTTGGATCATGCTGTTATCTGTGCTGGCATAAGACAGGGTGCTCCCCTAAATCCTGACCCATTTGACTAATCGCAGTGAGGAGTGTGACACAACCAAAAGTTCACATGGGCAAACACAGTGCTGAAATAATAAATGGGCTGACCTTTTCTGCCTACCTGATCTCATGTGACAGCAGAGGTCTAAGGGAAAACCTTGTTCATTTTCCCTTATCCTTTGCTGCTTCAGTGTTTTTGCTCTCTTTCCTGTTCAGCACACACAAAGCTTCTTACTTATTCCCTGCCACTGGCACCCATAGCAAAGACACTGTAGGTTTAACTGCTGCCACTGAGCAGGAGAAACAAAACATGGCCTCTGAGCAGATGCAGCTCCATGGTGTAGGATGATGGTGCCAGGGCTGGACATAGGTGCAACACATTGCACCTGCTTTGCACCAAATGTTATGACAAGACAGTGGAGAGCCTTGCTGAAGGAAAGGGAGTGAGCATGAGGTAGCCAGGAGCAATGCCAGTTTTGAGAAGCTGGCTACTCTACAGCATCTACTTTGCCTTATTGCACATCTTAAAGCATCACACAGCCTTGTGGGAACAGGCCTGTAATTCAAACCGTATTTGTTTTAATTGCCTCTGACTTTCCTTGCCATTTGGCATATGTACAAAAGGAGGATATAAGAGCTTTTATGGGAGTAAAATTATATAATTAATCACTTCTATACAAAACAGACCACATAGTAATGGGGGTGGGATGAGAGAGTTGCTTTGACCATGGATTGTTTTGTGCCATTCACTTCTTAGCAAGCATCCCAGGAATGAAGATGGCTCACAAAGTATCTCCTTTGCTGAGGTACTGCATTCTTACCAAGAGTTATTTAATTGTAGTGTGTACAAAATAATTCTGATAGTCCGTTTTCCATATGTTAAATTTCACTGTAGCATTTCCATGACAACCAAACTGACCATACCGTTTTGTGGATGGTGATGGCCATGTTTGATTGATGACTTCTTCAATACAATATAGCTACAATATACTCTAGAGCTGATTTCATATCCTGTGTCCAACCCTTTGGCATTACCTATCTGACACTCAGTCAAGGCATCTGAAAATTATCTGATCCCAGCTACCCATTTTCCAGAGGAACGTTCATGCAAAAGGACTGGAGGGTGTCAAACCACAGAGGGAATGGGTTCCCACACCAACTGCTGCAGCCATCTCAGCATGGGGAGGATTTGGGGCTGGAGCCAACTCCTCACAGGCGCACACTCCTTTCGTCACTCCCAGGCACGAGCAGATTGAGAAGCACAGCCCTTTCCCAGCCCCTTATATGGAACAGATTTCAGTAAAAGAGATAATCCAGTTCGAAGGGGTTACACAGATAATACCCAACAGGCATCATTCAGGCATGCTCTGCTGAAATCCCCTTATATGGTGCAGCTGAATAGACTCAGATCTCCCAAACATCTGATGTATGAGGTCACGCAGTAAATGGTAAACACAATGCAATGGCAGTGTGCATCTTCCAAACACACTGTGTGATGCTGGACCCCAGAGCACTGTGATCTCTCTTCTATACCAGTTTCCTGTGCAGCAAGGGAAGCTGCCCCTGAATTGGTGCTTGGACAAATGCTGTGGGGCTGCGGAGCAGCAAATTCACCACATATGTTTTCTATGGGACATGGTGATGCAGTTGCGTTTGGAGGACTTAGATGTCTTAGATGTCTTCCATGCAGACATGCACAGAAGATCTAGCCACTTTTTGGAGTCACTGGTGAGAGACACACACACCAAAAAGTGACTCTGGTTGGAAGAGAACTTCAACAGTCATAGGTCTTAATTAAATATTATAAGGGAAATCCTCCTCTTTTCAAGGAAGCAGGACACTGTTCCCACAGAATCATAGAATCATAAAGGCTGGAAATGATTTTTAGGATCATCAATACAACTATCAACCCATCCTCACCATGCCCACTGAGCCCACGACCTCCATTCCTTCATATCATTTCCAGTGCTCTACTACTTTTATCCTGCATTGACATGAAGTATCAGAGTATGGCATCTTGACAACCAGTAATTTTTAAATGGGGTCATGACTTGGATTGTCAGTCCGGAGGAAAAAAAGAAGTAATTAGCTGAAATAATGTCAGAAAGATATCAGAAATAAGCCTGGCATATTATTAACCCCAAGTCTACTCCAGCAGTGCTTTGCTCTTGAGTCATTGCAAAACTTATTCCAGTAGTAAGGATTTAACAATGTGTCCTGTTTAATTGATAATCATCATCATGGTGCACTCTGTGAGATGAAAAATCTGAGCTGTTCTGAAACTTCTAAAATTCCCAGACTGACATTTTCCTTCCAGATTTGCCATGCAATGGAAGAGGAGCTGCTCCTTAGGGAAAAGTGAGAGAGAACTGTACAGCAATGGGCCTCCATCTGGGAATTCCAACGGGGAAAAACATGCTGAAACATTTCAGAACAGCATAGTAAGTGTTATATCTCATTGTTCGCTAATTGTATAATTTGTTACTCAGAAACTCAGTGGTTTACACACTCTTGTAGTAGTCGAGTCTCCTCTGCAGGTCCTATTGCTCAAGCTGTTTATTTGTTCTTACATTAAGCAGCCAATGCATTAAATCTGTAATAGCACCAGGAGCACAGCAGCCCATCTCTCACAGGGGAGATGGATGCTTCTCCAGCCACCTCCTTTTGGTGGTTTCAGTTCCCAAACCTGCCTACATCATATATAGACTGGTCCTAAACAATGTCCCATGCGTGTCAGAGTGGCAACCACATTGCTCCATGATGTACTGTATTCCTCTGAGCACTGCTCTGCATTAATGTTTAAAAGTGTAAGGGTTATATGTGCTTGCAGCTGAATAAACACACAAGGAAATCAGAGATGCAGACAACATTCACTTGTCTGTGCCATGGGTGCATGGGTTCCCTGTGTGAGCAATGCTGTGTTTGAAGCAGATGTCATTGCCTCTTTGCATGGGTACAAATGCGTGCGTACTGAACAGGTGCCCAATCTAAAAATGGGTCCGCTCAGTTTTGTGCTTTTCATTTATGCTCCCTTAATAATTTTACCTGCTAAACAACACATCAGAAATGCACAACGCTCTTCGAAGGCTGCCTAGCAACTCAGTGGGATGAACAAACTCCATTTCACATCAGCGTTAAACAGTCTGAAGCGCGGTGAATTTATCTTACGTAAATATTGGAGGGTTTAATAACAGGTACAGCAAAACACAGCACTGGGGTAACAATGATGATGTCTTAATATAATGAAACAGGCTGCCCGGCGTGATGGTGGAGTACCCATCCCTGGAGGTGTTCAAGAACTGTGGAGATGTGGCACTGAGGGACACAGTTAATGGGCATGGTGGGATGGGTTGTGATTGGATTTGGTGATCTCAGTGGTCTTTTCCAACTCAAAGACTCCATGATTCTATGAACAAGCTCATATTTGGTGTTTTTAAAACTGCAGTTTGACAAGTTTCCTAAAAGTACATATCTACTGAAAGAAGGGGATTTTTTTTATGAGCTTTGCCTTGGTAGAGGTGTGCAGATTAAGCAGTGACTAGATCACTGCACACAGTGTGCTCATGTGAGGCTCAGGATGTGATCCACCCAGATATATCTTTAAGTTCAGTAGTTGCTGTTTATGAAGAGAGGAATTCTCATTGGGAGGCATTTGGCTTCAGCTTATTAAATGGTTGATTTGAGACAGTGGACATCCTGCCTGGGATGGACAAATGTATGTTGCCCAGAGAGGTTGTGGATGCCCCATCCCTGGACATACTCAAGGTCAGGCTGATGAAGCTCTGAGCACCTGATGGAGCTGTGGTTGTCCCTGTTCACTGCAGGTGGGTTTGATCAGATGGCCAACTCCAATGATTCTGTTTTTCCATGAATATATGAAAACTGTACAGAAAAGCTAAGTCCACTGCAGTCTGTGAGCATCCCCTTTTCATGGATGGTTTAGTAATATTAAAATGAGTCCAGAAGGAGAGAACTGGAATGAAAGAGAGTAGACCAAACTTTAATATAAAAATGTATATGAAGAAGGCAACGAATTCACAGCTTGTGCACCCACTTGCTTCAGTTCTTACTCAGCAAGCAGTAATTTTCTTGGAGGTCACTGTTGTGCCAGGCTGTGGGGAATGAAGACTTAGGAGGCTGCTATCTTGGGATGCAATCAGCTCAGTTCAGGTTGAACTTAACGAAGTTGCTACAGCAACCTGGGATGTCTCCTGCATAGTCCTGCATGACCAGTTTGCTTCAGAGATGTGGTGAACCAGATGTGCTGTTGGGAAATGCCATTTCCCAGGCACCAGGTGTGCTCCCTGGATGTGTTGGTCTCACATTCACTATTCACCAATCCCTTTTCATGTCTACATACCCTTCTCCCATCAATTGCTCTGTCACTCATATTCCATCATGGGATACGGTTTGGCTTGGGATACACTGCTACTTTGGCTTTTTGCAAAGCCCCCACAGCAGTGTTTATTACTTTCAACATGTGGCAAAACACTGCAACCGTTCAGTGAAGTTTTTGCTTTTCCAAAGGAAATTCAATCAGATTTAATGTATTTCCAACCTGCTCTATGTAACCTGTGTATGTTTCCTGTGAGAATAATACTTGCCTTTCTTTTCCAGGTGCTACTAAAATGACAGCAAAATAAAGAGGCATATTAAATTGTACCTCATGTGTTTTGGATTCCACTCTCAGTCTGAACAATAGAAGCTTTTCTGGTTGATTCTGACTTTGAAACAGGACATGTGGGTGTAGCTGAGTGCAGCTAGATGTAGAGTGTGACCAACTCTATGACCATTGAGAAAGAAAGTGTTAACCATGTCCAGCCTCTTTGACTTCCATTTATCTCACTCAAAAAATCCTCTTATTTGATCCTTATGAAAAAAAGGTAGTCAAGGATTTGACATCTGTTAAGGTGTATTCAGTTTAATTACAAGATATGTGTATTTTGATTTCATCTCTGCCTTGGGGTCTGATCCCAAGTACAAATATTCAGATGAGTGTATTGTGATCTGCATTTAAGAGGTCCGTTATAGAGCACCTTGCCATCAGACAGGCAGGATGAGGGCTACCACCTCATATTTTCTTAAGAAAAAACACACCCCACATTGACCAGAAATGGGGAACTGAGCAACAGAACCTGTGCAGGATGCAAGTTGGAGCAGATTGTCCTGGGATGAGATAGTCCCTGTCCCTGTAGATTTCCAAGTGATATGTAGATGTGACAGTGAGGGACATGGTTGGTGGGCATGGTGGCAATGGGTTGGTGGTTGGACTAGATTGCCTTAATAGATTTTTCCAACCTTAATGATAACAGGACTCTGATTCTAAGTGAGACATGAGGTACACTTCTATTTGCTACCACAAACTCTGATCAGCAGTGACCACGTGGTGTGAAGCTGTAATTTGCCTCTCCCATTCCCTTTCTCCTGTCACCTCTTCCACTCTCTTTTTCAGCCCATAGTTTATCATTAAAAATAAATAAATAAATAAAAAAGAAAGAAAAGAAAAAGAAAAAGAAAAAGAAAAAGAAAAAGAAAAAGAAAAAGGAGAAGGAAAAGGAAAAGGAAAAGGAAAAGAAAAAGAAAAAGAAAAAGAAAAAGAAAAAGAAAAAGAAAAAGAAAAAGAAAAAGAAAAAGAAAAAGAAAAAGAAAAAAAAAGAAAAAGAAAAAGAAAAAGAAAAAGAAAAAGAAAAAGAAAAAGAAAAAGAAAAAGAAAAAGAAAAAGAAAAAGAAAAAGAAAAAGAAAAAGAAAAAGAAAAAGAAAAAGAAAAAGAAAAGAAAAAGATGCTTTTGTTCTAAGGACTTTTCTCCCTTCCTCCTCCAAGTCCTGCTGCAGTTTGGGACTCAAACTCTTTCTACAGTGAGAGTGGGTGATATCAGAGGCAGAGGACCATGACCTTCAAGTGTGAACAAGTCAGAGGAAGAGATAAGTTAGAAGAGATTTCCAGCATGGAATAATTCAGTGACAAGGTGTTTTGAGGGACAAAATAGACACAAATATAAGGACTGTAACTTTGAAGCTGAAAGGGGAGTCCTAAATGATCTTCAAATACAAAAGCATTAACTAAAAAGCGGCTTCAAAACCCAATGATTGCTTTTGTTAGACAAGAAGTATGCTACTTCAGTACATATGGGGATAATATAGTGTAGAAGCAATGGCAGATTACAAGCAATGCTGGCACTGCCTTTGAAAAGCCTAAGCTATGAAAGAGTGAAAATAAAGTCATATAAGTAGACAGGAAATAATATATATAATCAAGACAATAAATACTAGTCTGAATGGATTTGTTGAATTTTGCCTCCACTAAAAGCAGAGCACTAGATTGCTTCAAATTTCACTAACTCTGAAGACACACGTAGGTGATCAGTCTCTAGAGTGAATCAGAAGACCAAGACAGTCTGAAGATAACTTTGGATTTATCAGCTTTTATTTATTTATTTATTTATTTTGCTATATTCACTATCCATATTTCAGAGCCAGCTTCTTCACTTTAATGATCTGGAACAAAGTCAGAGGTGATGTGTCAAATTTACATAGACTTGACTGAGAGCGGGATTAGGGTCATCTTGTGACTACATTGTACAGGTCCATCAAAACTAAACAGCAACAAAAGAAAGAGAGAAGAAAATGGCAACTGGTCACCATTAAGGAGGCTGATGACCTAGGGTGCTGGAAGTGATTTCAGAAGGACTAGAGTCAAGTAGTAGACCCACAAGGGTTTTTTTATGCTGTTATATCAAAGATTAATGCTAAGTCTTAATCATAAAATCAAAACCAGGATTTAGGTAATTAATAGGATGCAAAAAAATCTGTGTTCAGCTACCGTCCTCAGCCCAGACTCCATGGGTACTCTTGAACAAGCCACATAGGCTTTACATCACACATGTATGCTATTTTAAGACTTAGTGGATAAATTGCCTAGTCATCCATACAGTTTCCCCCTATGAATGCCAAGCAAAGTTTACAATTACAGTCATCCATATGGAGTATATGGATGGGAGAAATGGCTTGCTGCTGGAAAATATATGTTGTTTAACAGAACTGAAAAAAGTCCCATCATACTCCAGACATGACACCTCTCCTGATCAGTAAGTATCCCACCCTTGCCTACAAATGTGAGCAGGTGCCCCACATCTGTTGCCACAAACCCTCTGCCTTGCTTTCTCTGGACACTTCACATACTAGACTTTGCACCACTGCTTTTTGAACCCACATTAACATATGCAGTATCCTGCAGTCCGGGCTCCAAAGCTGAAGTGCATGGAGGGTGCAGAATATCTCATTTTATTTCCTTCTCACCCACCATGTGTTGGCTTGTTTAACACCTCTTCAGACCTTGGATCAGAGAAATAAGAGCTGCCCTCTCTATTCATTTTTTCCAGGTCACTCTGGATTTTATTCCCCTCTATCACATCCTCCTTCAGTTTATCTGCCCTGCAGGCAGAAGACTCCCAGTCTCTGTCATCCTTCCCTGTCTGGGAGCTGTTTCTCACCTTTGATCCTGCCCTGTCACCCTTTTCCATGCCAGCAACATCCCATGGGTAAATGGGAGATGGGAACTAGGCACAGTGGACACCTTAGACTCTCCCAGTGAGCCTAAGAGCTTTCTTTTCCCTCGTGATCACTCTTTGAACTGATATTTCTTAGAATGCTCATTTCAGCCTTAAGGTTTCCTTCCTGAAGAGCTATTTCTTTGAAATAAAGGCATGCTGGTGGCATAGGTGATTTCAGATCAGCAAAGAGGAGGATTAGACACCTCAGCTTCTCTGCCCAACACAGGGAACAAGGCTGCAAGCATATGGATAAATCAGTGACTGTGCTTACTGATTAAAACTGCTGCTACTAATGGACACCAAGGGCACAACTGTAAAGAAAGCGGACAACTCCATGCAGACTCTGGAACTGGGTTTACATAGGTGGAAACCTGATCCAATGGGGCTTTTTGCTACCTTGCTCATGAAGGGCCTGGGGCATTTATTGCTATTTTCAGCCTGTGGGATGAGGGGGGACTTCCAGAAATAGTCCCCAAGTCTGGATTCTCCGCACGGTTTCTCTACTGCTACCAGCGTCTGGAATTCAATCTGTGGGGCTCTACGAGCAGCCCCGGTGCCAAGCACATTTCACCACCCTGTAAGGCTGACAAACAGTGGGTTCTTGTAGAAAATGCTTTCCCTTCCCGTAGCACATGGGTTACCAGAAAGATCCGGGGCTGTCAGCAGATGATCGCTAGAGCATTAGGCAGTCTCATTTCTTTTTTGAGAGGTCAAATTCCTTCTTTGAGCAGTCTGGTTTCTTCTTTGAGTTTTCCTGAGCTCTGGAAGGGTTGTAAAATGCGTCACCTACCTAAATAAACATATATTTTTTCTATTGGTTACTTTTTCTTGGTGGAAGAAATATCATAAGTTTGTGCTTCTACAGCACCTTTCACACAGGGATATCAGAAGAGCCTTATAAACCTTCACTAATTAAGCCATTAAACCACACAACACCCCGCTGAGTATGTAAGGATTTATAGGGATGTATACAGTAAGAAGATTAAGTTTTACTCAGTTGTTGGGGTTTGTTGTTGGTTTTTTTCCTGAGAAAGAAAAAAATAAATCCACAAATTATTTCCCTCCATAAATGACTTTAACAGCCTATAATCAAGGTAATGTCAGCAAATCAGAGACAGGATGATGGAAGGTGGCAAACCTCAATGATGATCTCCTCCTCTTGACAATGATCACGACCCAGTGTCAATTAGAAATGCTACTCTTTGAAGAACAGCAATGCCCACCACTGTGGCATCTTCCCCGTATCCATCACATTAAGGACATCCATATTGGAATAACATATGCACTCACAAGCTGATGTTTCATATATCACAGAATCACAGTATCATTTGAGTTGGAAGGGCCCCTTAAAGGACAACTAGTGCAAACCTCCTGCAATGAATAAGGATACCCACAGCTCCATCAGGTGCTCAGAGCCCCATCCAGCCTGACCTTGGGTGTCTCCAGAGATGGGGCATCACCACCTCTCTGGGCAAAATGTTCCAGTGCCTTATCACCCTTATGGTAAAAATCTTTTTTCTTACATCCAGCCTAAATCTCCTCTCTCTTAGTTTGAAATCATTTCTCCTATCACAACAGACCCTGCTAAAGAGTCAGTCCCCTTCTTTATTATAGCCCTCTGCTTTAGAAATTCCTTCATAAAATGCATCTGACAGCCTGGAAGGGAGGAGAGGGGCAGATAGAGTGGCTCAGAGGAGCAAAAGTCACCTCCCAATCTTCAGCTGTGGGAGGATGCCGCAGTCTCAGGAGAGGATGAGTCTCACACTTGTCACAGGATGCCACCAGACAGAAGTGGTGGCAGGTCTCAGAAGCCACCACCACGTCATCAGATCTGCCTCAACAGCTCGTTACAAGGTTTTGGGTTCTCAGCCACTTTGGTATCACACCGAGGCACGAAAGCTGTTGGTATCGTGTCTGCCTGTCATCTGCTCTGAATCAGGGTGTCAGGGCTGATGGCCGGGAAACTTTGGAAAGTTTTTCAGCTGGCAGATAAACAGCAGCAAGTGTTCTCAGGACAACACATTCTGGAGCCCCTTATCTTATCAGGGCACTTAGGACACAGTCTGTATACACGCTTCAGGCCAGACAGTCAGAGTATACAAAGCAGCTACGGAGACCATGTTGATGGCTGCATTTTTTGCTTGCTTGCTTGCTTTATTTTGTTGCCATCCTGATATAACAGGCAATGGTCCATGAGGCTGGTAGGAGAGTGCAGATTAAAGACAGCTTTGTAGAGACTGATGCAAGACATAATGGGGCTGGGTGCCCCTAAGTGAGTTATTGTGGGAATGGTGGGAGAGGAGAGCGTTCCAGATTGTACATTCGGGTCTAAGGAGGGAATGAGAGACAATTTTGAGTGCAGCACATAGCTTAGAGGGAGTAGTGCCCAGCAGCTGGGGACAGAAGCTCACTGCACTGCTGGTGTGTCCTGCATAGTCCAGTGTAGGGCCATGTGTCCATGCCAGTACCAATGTGTCTGTGGGGCTTCTTTTATTGTTTTATAATTATATCATTTTATCTTTTATCGTTTGGCTCAGTGTTGGCAAAGCAAGCTCAAATCTGTCTGCAGTGAGTATTGTGAACTCAGCCTTGATCCCCTCTTAGCATGCAACAAGTGGTTGTGTCATCTTTAAAAACTCATCCCACTGCTGTGACTCTGAGAGCTCAAAAACACAAGAAGCAGAAGCCAGCTCATATTTTAAAAAGATTTCAACAAGATCAAGTCTCTTTTCATGGCTTTTGTTTGGGTAAGTTCAGGAAGGTATAATTAAAATATGTGCACTGCAATTTGGAACTGGAAAATCAATGTGTTTCACACCTACATGCATGGTGCTACCTAAAACACCTCCTCCTTCTTTCTGTCTCTGCCTGGAGACTTCCCTGCTGCTCATTTCCTGCCAACATATCTCTGTGATCTTCTTCTATCAAAACAAGCTCCCCCGCTAAATTCATTATAGGCAGAGGGATGCGATGGATATGCACCCACACATCTCAATGAGCTTCTTCCACACTGAAGTCAGAGTTGGTCTACAGACAAACTGCAAAATTTAGTGGGAGGGAGGGTAGGCCGTGGCTGACCCTTGACTCCTGTTTTCTGCCCTTTTGTTTTTGCAGTTTGAACAGGGCACTGACATTTGTGTGCCTCCGGTGGCGCAGTGGTAGAATTGCTGCTTGCAACACCAGAGACCCGGGGTTCAAATCCCCCCTGTGGCGCAAGTGGCAGAAATGCTGCTCTGCTACACAGAAGGGCTCGAATCCTGGGAGTTGGACTCGATGATCTCTAAGGTCCCTTCCAACTCGCACAATACTATGATACTATGATGATACTATGATGACTAGGTCTGTGTAACCATACCCCCACCTCCTCTTCCCTGCTGCTTTGGGGTGGAGATGTGGCCAAGATCAGAACGAGCATCAGACTGATAAGGAGCATGAGGGGTCCTATGCAGCTCATCAGAAAACAGGCTTAAACATTCAAAAGGCCAACAATGAAGTCAAAGCTTACTTTTTTAGGCAAGTGGTAAGGACAGATTACAAGGGGAAAGGCTGCCTCATCCCATTGCTCCTCACACCTTATTCCTGCATTGTTTCCCCTAAAGACAAATATATATATATATATATTTTTTTGCTGTACGTTTGTAAGTTCAGAGCTCCTAGAGCATTTCCTTGTCCTGTTTCATTATTGTAGGTAATGAGTGTTTGTCACGCTCTTTTTGCAGCAAGAATGTAAGGTGAGATTTGGCCAGCTGCAGGTTGAAAGCTGAAAGTCAATTCACAACTCACCGTAGGTAAAAGATTGCATTTTACGGTGATGTTTGTGCTATTCTATTCTGAGTTGGACGTAGGCATGACAGCACTTCCTTTAGTGATGCTGTATTGCTTTTGAGTATTAAGTATGGACCAGGCTCTGAGCAACCTGACTGAGCTGTTGGTGTCCCTGTTCACTGCAGGGCAGCTAGACTAGAGGGCCTTTAAGGGTCCCTTCCAACTCAAATAATTCTATGATTCTACTATTAAAGAAGCTGCTAGGGATGCAACTTTTAAGTTGGAATACTGAGCATAAAACACTATTGAGTTATTAGCAGCTCTTGGTTTTTTTTTTGTTTTTTTTTTCCTTCATTACTTATATTAAGATACCCATTTTTTTTTCCAAAATAGTCCTCTTCCCCTCCAGTCTTTTCAAGTTAAGACAGATTCTGCCACAATCTGCTCCTCAGTGCACCAGGACAGATACAGTCAAAAAAGGACATCACATAACTGTTTCCTGCACTTGCCTGTTCTCTCCATGACATAGCTATATGAGCCTCATCTGTAATCCCGAATTGTTATCTTGCATAAATCGGTCTCATTTCAATTTATTTTTAACTTTAATGTCCTCAACTTACTCATACTTCTCTCTTCATCATCTACCTTCTCTCCTTCCCTTCCTATTAGCTGTTTGCATAAATCCTTACATGTCCAAGGTCACAAGGACTTGCTCTTGCTATGACCAGATCTACCTTCTGGGACCTTGCTGGTTGCAGCCTTCTCTGTCCAGTGGTGGCAGGACTATGAGAAGTTGATCATTGTCATTGGCAGTTGAATGGGGCCCTGGACATCCTATTCTAGTTAGGTATGTCAGACTGGGTGATATTGAAGGGCAACCTGATCTAGTGCCTGATGTAGTGGTTGGCTACTCTGTCCAGGGCAAGGGGATTGGAACTAGATGATCTTCAAGAGCCCTTCCAACCCAAGCCAATCTGTGATTATGTGGTAATCATCAGGGGGTACAGTTCTGTGGTGGGCTCTTCACAACACTTGTATTCTTTAATTTGAATCTTTAGCACACCAAAGGCCTTGCATCAGGATTCCAGCATGGGAATACACTTAAGGTATACATCTGTCTGAGGCTTATCTGTGAGAAGATTATCTTCACAGACAGCAAGGGAAGAATACAGGCATTTATAACTTTCCTTCTGTTAAAAAATTAGTTTAAACTTTACATAATCCAAATAAAGCAGCACAACGAACTTAATGCAACATTCAATGAAGTTGTGTAAGAATTTTCTTCCTGGGGTACGAGCTGACCTTTTTCCAAATAGACGAATGCCAGTGGCTCCTGTCAGAGGCACTCTTGAAAATGGCAAATATAGGTGTTTTTAGGCTGTCCCTCCCCACTGTAGGAGCTGGTTTTCTCAAGGCCTGATTATACTTACCCTTATAAAACTCCTGAAGGGAACAGAGACGCAATCATTCTCAGTTTACTGGTTGGAAACCAAGAATTAGAAGGGTAAATCTTGAATTTTGAAGCCATTGCGGAACAGTTTAGCTGGGAAGATAACAAAATGCAGGAATGAGTCCAAGCATGTAGTGCATGGGTGCAGACCCTAAAGTCTTTGGACATGATCTTGTAGTCCTTAGGGTGGCCAGATGGTGAATCATCTCATGTGAGAGACAGTATGTATGTCAGTCACATGCACCTGTAACAGCTCCAAGAGAACACGATCATGGACAGAGCCAGGATGAGACTCTTCAGCCCAGGGACCTCAGCTGAACTATCACTCCAGACTGTCTTTAAGTTAATGGAGAAAAATAGGTATGTCTACAGGGTGATTTGTCTTCTCCTAATATGACTGTCAAGAGGAATTGCTCTCTGAAATTGCCTGTTTCTATGGACTTTCCTTGAGTAAAGAGTTGCTATTCTGGACTGACACACTCAGTTTTAGGTGAGAAACCCAGAGCCATGAACTGATCTGATTCAGGGGTTCTAACCCCTGAAGGAACCTTCCCTTGCATTTGTCAGGACACGTTGATCCTCTTTATTAAAGCAGGTAATAAACTTTGAGTACTCTGAAACCTCACCACTATGGTTAAAGTGAATTAAATTCCACAGTGAAGAAACCCAGCAGGTCCATAAATGGGCTACCTGCCTTTTAGAGGCTGTATTCTGAAAACTGGATGTTGCTGCCAGTCCTTCCCTATAAAGAATATTCTGGATTTACATGTACAAGCCATCTCAGTCTTGGGTAAGTCACAGAAAAAGAATAGAGCACACTGCAGTGACACTATCCACAGCCAAAAGAGAAGTGAGCATCCTCAAAAGGAATATCATGCACTCATCCAGCATTAAACACATTAGGATAAAGAAACACAATATATGCCTAAATTCTTTAATCCCACTAAAGTTTAGATTCTCTGCTATTTCCTTTTCCCTGTCATGATGAGCATGATGCACTTTCTGGTGGAAGATATGCTGAGGGGGCAAAAATTTCTTGCTTAGAAATTCTAGTGCATACTTGCACTGTAGAATTGAATGGGCAGTGCAGGACAGGGGCACATCCCCAGTGCTGGAAGGTGAGGATTACAATATCTGCCAGCCCACATGGGAAAGTCCACACTGATGGACAGTGCTCCCCTGGCAGTCATTTTCTAGCAATGCTCCATCGAAGTGGCAACAAGAGGTGCTGTGCCCCAGTCATCTCGAAGGCCAACAGGAACTTTTGTTGTTTGTTTGTGTTAATCAAGGTTTAAACCACTGTTCCCATAATTGAGGATTCCACAAGAGTCAGTTTTCATCTCTTGTGAAGTTGTCTGTATTCTGAACACCCTGATCTATATTCAAGCATATAAATAACACTCTGGAGACAGGAGATAAAAGGACCCAAGAGGTTATGGCCTGTAATGGCCTTAAGTTGTACCAGGGTGGATATTAGCACAGGCTGACCAAGGAGGTGGTGGAGTTGTTCAAGAAACGTGAAGACGTGGCACTGAGGATGTGGTCAGTGGGCATGGTGGGGATGGGTTGACATTTGGACTTGGTGATCTTAGTGGCCTTTTCCTACCTTAGTGATTCTGTGATTCTGCTTTTCTGATATCAAATGCTGTAGCACTGTTCCAAGATATCTCCTTTGAGCACACATTATTGCCCAGTAACCTTATTCTGCAGTCATTCCTTCCTGCACTATCACCTCTGATTCCAGGAAAGTTGCTTTATTTGTTCAATAGGAAAATACACAACTGAAATGAGCCTGCCGAAATGTTCTCTCTGAAGCGACAGTCCAAATACCAGAAAATGCATCCAGTGGCCCTGAAAGTCCTTCATCTCTTTTGTGTGGTACAGTCAGTATGTGGTCCAGATAAAGAGAGCCTGAATTCAGCCTTATATGCATACAAGGAGTTCTGCACCCTGAGTGGCCAACAACTCCTTCTTTCCTGCTTGGCAGGATGCCTTTCCTAACCCCAGGACCATTGATTCTTCAAAATACAACAAATAAGGGTCAATAGCTTTTGAAGAAGTAAGACCACAGAGCAATCCTGCACTGACACTCGAATAATTCTGGTGCATGAAAAGTTAGAGCAGCTGTAGCTGCTTCTACATGCACAAGTAATGCGGCTTGCTTGCTGCCAGAGAGCCTTAATCCTCTTTGAACTCCTGACTTTACATATCGGATGGTTGCTCCATGCAGTAATATCTGTGTATTACTGTCCATTCACTGTAAGTATTTTATAAAGCGATACAAAGTCGGGAAATGTATTCTCAGGTGGCACAGAAGCAAAGGTTACCCAATGCAAATCAGATATTTGCGTCGGCATTGGTATCTGGCGTGTTTGTAAAACCAGGAGCATGGTATCAAGTGTTAAAATGGGAAAAATTCTCTCTGCATCCTGTGAAAATGCTGGCAGCACAAGGGCAGTGAGTGCCTGTGGCTGTGGTAATTCAGTATGGTCGCTGCTTGCTAAACAAAGTAATCCTCGTGGCCGCCAAATAAAGGGATAAAACCGCTTCAGCAGGAAAATGGAGTCTCTTAATCTGGGGAGAAGAAACAGAAGTCACTAGACTGTGTGAGAAGCATGGGTGAAGGAGCTTTGTTAGAGCTTGCTCCTTAAGTTACCTATTCTGCAATAGTTATTGTATTTCTTAAAGCCCTCCCTTCAGAAGTCCAGTGATTAAAATATGATCATAAATGCTAAAAAAAAAAATAAATGAGAACAAATGGAAGATGAACAGTTTTTCCCTAGTAACAGAAAAATATGAAGGGTAACAAGGAATGAGACAGCTCTTGGAGAAGGTCAGCCCCTGTCCTCATATGCTATGCAGCTGTGATGGCACCCACTGGGCATCACCTGAAGGCAAGTGTGATCCTGGCAGCAATAAAAGGGATGATTTTCTACACCTTTAAAATCCATTTCTGAGATCTGCAATCTGTGGTGGGGCAACAACCAAAATAAATTCAGACGGCAGGGATGTCCATTCAACTCAACCCAAGATAAACATCGAGGAATCATGGAATCAGAAAAGATGGAAAAGACCTCTAAGATCACATAGTCCAACCCTAGCCCACCCCACCATGCCTACTGTCCACATCCCTCAGTGCCACATCCACACAGTTCTGGAACACCCCCAGGGATGGTGTCTGCACCTCCTTCCTGGAACACTGCATCACCACTGAGAAGAATCTGTTTGTAATACCCAGCCTAAAAGGAGATGCAGTAAAGGAATAAAAGCCAGAAATACTGAAAGTGTAACTCATTAACATAATTATTCACCAGGAGAAGTGCCCTGCTGATGTCCTTGCAGACTGACTCACATATGGAGTAGAAGAGATTTCTTTTACCTAATGGAACAGATCCTGAATGATGAAAAGATGCTGGAAGTACAAGGACCAAGGTAACTTGAGGCCACCTTGTGTAGTGATACAGCCATGCAGTGCTTGCATCTGTGAAATAGGCAGGAAGGTTTCTATCCTCACAGGTGCAAGTGTCAGGAAAAAGCATTTATGGATGAAGTAACATGGAGGAGGAACAGAGGGCTCACCTGAAAGCTATAGGCACAGGCTTTCTGGCAGGAGGTAAATGGAAAAGACATACTGTGAGCTGCTCTAGCTTGATTTATATCCGTGCCAGGATGCAAATAACTTTACACAACATCCCCCCTTCCCCAACAGTGAAAAAAACATGTAGTGCCCTTCTTAAATTGCATTTAGTCATTTGTGGTTAAAGAGGAATATGCTCCAGCTCCTCTTACAGACTAATGTTGCAATTAGGCATGTGTTGCAGAATAACTCCCCCCAGCCATCCCTAATCGGCCAGGCTGGAGAGGCAGGGCAAAGCCATCAGCGGTGGTATGCAGCTGCACAACCCAGTTCCCTGGCTGCCAGCCAGGGCGGGTAATGTACATTTATTTGGTAGGTGTTCCTCTGACAGACCCCAGAGAAACTTCCTGGAGCGTTAGCAGCAATGGAGCAGCACAACCTCTGACAGATATTGCCAGCCCCCTCAACTCAAGTGACCCTTGCTTGAAGGTATTAACACTTGTCCTCTTCCCTAGCCCATCACCAAATGTACCGCTGCTGTCCTTGGCGCAAGGGGCTGCCCAAACACAGCCGTCTGAATCCATGTGGTTTTGTTATGGACACAATTCCAGGTAGTGTCGTTGTGACCCATCAATTAGAGAGGTGTTTTGTCCACAGGCTGGAGGTCAAAGGAAGGATCTGGAGTGGATCTGACTTTCCCTAGTGCTGTGGATTCGCTGCTTTAATGGATTCAGTGCCAAAGCCTGCTTCTGCCACAATTAAGAGGCTTCGGTATGAAAGGACTAAAAATTGTCCTTGCTTCCCTCAGAGGTCCAAGGGTCAGACACTGACAGCTGTGCTCTCAAGGTATCACAGAGCTCTCTGTTATACATTCACATAAACATGAGGAAGAGCTGCAATGGAGATCAAGCTCAGATTCTGGATGGGGCAAAGACAGAAGTCACCTCAATCCTCATTGCTTTCTTTGTGCATCCTTCACCTTTTCCAACCAAAGTACCCACCCTGATGCTGGTATTTTCAAGAGGCCCTTGATAAAACCCAGTACCAGTGTTGCCGGTACAGCTCTGTGTGGGTGAGAAGTACCATGCTGATAACAACTAATGAGTTTGCAGAGTATCTCCAGCATGATGGCAGCAGCTGCAACTGATCCCAGCGACATCCCCCTGCCACCAAGTGAGCCAGCAGAATCGTTAATCCTGGAGCATTGTGATCTGAGGAGGAGATGTTGGAAGAGACAGGAATATCAATACCGAGATCCAAAGTCTAGGGCAAGTGGAAGCAAGTGTTCCTTATGGCTGGGATCCTGCCCACAGCTCTGGTGGTAACTCCGGCTGTTCCCCAGCATCTAGTGAAATACCAACAACACAATTCCCAATCTCTCCTCTGACGTACAGGGCTCTATTTCTGCATGTTAATGATTGCCTGAGATGCCAACATGTATTTTGAATTCTTCTTTTTAAATACATTTTCTCTTTGGGAAGATAGTGCACATAGAAATGCCAGATGAAACACTACTAATCCCCCAGGACACGCTGAGGAGCATCACTGAAACATTCTCATCCTTGATCCACAACAGCACGTGACTTGCCATGCTAAGCATCATCATCATGGCCTACCTGTTGTCAAGAGAGGCGTTGTCAGGTTGGATATCAGTACAAAATTTCTCTTCAGAAGGAGTGGTGATGCAGTGGCACAGGCTGCCCAGGGAGGTGGGATGGTCACCATCCCTGGAGGTGTTTCAGGACTGTGGAGATGTGACACTGAGGGATGTGCTCAGTAGGCAAACTGGGATGGACTGACAGTTGGGCCACATGATCTTAATGTTCATTTCTAACTTTAATGATTCTACATTCTATTCTATGAATCATATTCCTCAACAGAGACAGGGGAGGGCCAGACCAGCGCATAGCATTCAAATTAATGGGTTTGATCTTCAGCACACCGCTGGTAGCCCATGGAGCAGTGTGCTTCAAAGACGCTCTAGCCTCTGCTGACATCCAAAATGCTCCCATGGTATATCTAATGTAAGGCTTAATGCTTTAGGGGATGCCTGCACTGTGCAGCTCTCCCACAACATTCACTTTCACCAGGTGTGACGTTTATTTTCTGAAAAGACAATCATTTCAAATCCTTGGGCACTGCAGAAAATAACTAGTTCTTTTTTTTCTCCCCCCCCCCCCCATGGGTAATTAAACTTCGCTTTATTCAAAGCCTTTCAAAGAACAGGTGGCAGAAAATAAACCCTCAGACTCCAAGAATAAAGGAAAGGCTGTTTTTACAGAGATGTCTGAATTATACACGCTTCAAAAACAGAGCACCGGAACCAGCAAAGAGGCGGCAATAAATGCAGTCCCTGGTTTTGTGGTTGCCAACGAAGATATCACTGTCACTGGACAGTGCTGCAAACTCATTTTTTAGGTCAATATAAACAGCTTTTTGAAATCTAAAGAAATCTTTAAAATGCTGTCAGATTTAGAGTAAGAGAAAAATTGCATTTTTGTTACATTGAAAGCTGCTCTACAAAGCCAAGGGGAATGTCTCATGGCTTTGGCTGCATTTGCTTCTGCTAGCATTACTCTTCATGTCTGGCTTGCAGAGAGTCATGCTGGGATGCTGTTCCTACCAGATGCATCTGCTGAGAGTAAACATATGGAAAGGCCTTCCCTTCAGTAAGGATATGTCATCCTCTTGCTGTGTGATGGGCAGCATCACTATTTTCATCTAATTCCGGAGTTTTTCAAAGCATGGTAGTGTTCACACTGAGCTGGAGGAGGAGGAGGGGGATTAGGCACAGCCTAATAAATAAATAAAATAATAATAATAATAATAATTATTATTATTATTTTATTTTCAGAACGGATCCTCCAATCTTGCATGCCTCTGACCCTTTCCATAGTCATGTCCCATAACTGACTCATTACTGTGGGTAAGGAGGACAGGAGAGATGTTCAGCCATTCAGCCCAGATTGATTTAATTAGTGGCACTTTTAATTAAGCTTTGCCATTAAGTTGTAGAGGGAGCACACTTACTTATAGAAAAACCATTTAATGAAGATTTTGTTGGCATCAAGAAGAAAGGTGTGACTCTAGCTTAATTACTCAGACTAACAGAAGTAGAACTGAGATGCCTCTGAGAACCAGTTGCAAGCAGTGTTCATAATTCAACCACTAAATTAAAGCTGCAAACAAAGGTATTTACCATGCACCCCGTGGCTGTCCTGCCATGTTTACTGGCACAGTGGCTGTACAATTGGATGACAGCTAATACATAGCTCTGGGGATATTTTTGCAGTTTCCTTTAAATAATTGATTAGAGACATAATTACACTGTGATAATTGCTAGCCACGAAGATAGACTTCTGCTGTAAGCTGCAGGTAGTGACATATACTGTAATATTAGGTTCCTTAAATGGAGAGCCAGATTTATGAGTTGCCCAGACAGTGCTTCTATGAAGCTAGGAATGCAGTACCTTGTGGATCCTATCTCTGTTGTTGAGCCCTGTTGCAGGAAAGGAATTGGTAAAGGTCCCAGTTCCTGGTACTCCTTTCAGAAAGGAGACTTTGGTCTGTGAGTCACCACTTGCTTGGAAGTAACATCTAATTTGCTTCCTCACTGCCAGACACATCCCCAAGCTCATCATTTTCAACCAGGAGGCAGAGAACAGCCATTAAACCCAGCAGTGAAAGAGGAAAATCACATGCACAATTTGCTGCCCGTGCCTCTCCCCTGGGACTCCAGGGTTTAATGCAATTTGGTGTATCCTGGCCAGTGGTGCTTTGCTGCTTTTAATTAAAAAAAAATTAAAGGATTTATGTTGGGATTAAATGGGATAATTATTGATTGATCTCTGCCTTCTAAATTGAAAAGCATTTGGATTAATCAGCTTTTAAGTAGGAAATCACTCAGCTCTGGACAGGAAACCAGCCTCAGGCCCTGCACTTTCCATCTAACAGGGCTTTATTTGGTCCTCTTTCCTAAAACCCAGTGAGAAAAGTTTTCCTTTCTTCTGTCCACCTGAAGCATCTTGGCACATCTGGTCAGGAGGTCTGCCATCCTCCAACACCTTTGTTCTGGGGACTGGGAAACTCTGGTTGGTCAAGTCAGCACTGGGATGCTTGATGGATGGAAAGATACAGTTGTAGAGACACTGTCCTGTAGATCAAATAAAAAACAGATGGCCAAATAGACAGCTCAACCATCAGAAGGTACTGGTAAATGCAAACGTGTAAAGCTTGCAGTTGGTTTAGTTCTAGGACTGTATATACCCCTCCATCTACACAAGCTGTTGGAAATGAGGTTAAACAGGTGAGGCTGGTGGTAGGACAGTGTGTACTAAAAATAATAATGGCACGCTGAAAATGATAATATTTAATGTCCTCAGCTGCAAAAGTAGGATGCTGACCTAAGCACTGTGTGTCCATGTTTCTGCTTATATCCGGAGCAGAAATAGCATGTTTTGTGACCCCCATTTCCACTTGGATTATTCCACTGAATGAAAATAAGGAATGCTAACTCACAGGAAATGCCAAATGGAAAATTTAGAAGAAAAACTCGCCATTTCAGGAGATGGATTATTTTTGAGAATGGAGAGTTTTAATGGGATTTTCCCCATTGGAAAGAAATTCCAGTTCCAAAGAATCATCTTTCCAGTGCTAGAGCTTAGAAGCAAGTTTCAGCTTTCCCCTTTGCGAGTGAGAGTGATGTTCACTTCGAAGTCTTTGTCTTCTCATTTACTCCATGCTAGTAAATTTTCTTGTTTTGTTTTAAAAAGCTCCTCCTTCCTCAAAACAAAACAAAACAAAATAAAACAAACAAACAAAAAACCCCAAATCTTTAGGTGTTTTTTGTTGTTTGTTTGTTCGTTTGCTTCTAAATGTTGTATTTTTAAAGAGTCTCCATGAAAAGAAAGGAATACTTCCTCAGGAAGATGCACACCCAGAGAGTCTACGTTGTTCTAGGAAGCATATTCCTGCTGTAGTACTTTAACCCACTGAGCTGCCAATCCAGCACTGACTCACATGTGAACCTCATCCACATCTCATCTACCAGAGGTAGGTGACCTGGCAGCACATTGGCAGATTACATCCTCATGCAGCTGTATGGTAATTCATACTTGAAAGGATGATTTGAGTTCCCCACGCAGTAGTCAGCTCTATATTAATTGGAACAAAAGACTTTGCTTCATTGTTGACAACTCAGTGAAAGCCTCTTTTCTGTGGACAGCTGAGTTTGGAGAGAAAAAGCACCCATGTTATCTCACTCACACTGTTGGAGCACCCTGAAATTATAACCACACTGACCCTTGAACAATTCCTTCTGCACGGCTTCATTAGGAACATCATGGGTGGATCAGCGTAGCTCACAAGTGTGTCAAGAGTGATGGATGAGATTAGGCACTGATGATAATGATATGCGTGAAGTCAAATTGTTTGTCACATACAATCTAGGGGAAAGAGTTAGAGCATTTTATTAAGTGGACTGACCTAAAGATGTTGCTTTTCTTGAGTACAGAGCTCCTGTAGGATGACTGCAATTGGATGAGTTGAAATGAATGAACTCCAGCACATGTTGTCCAACTCCAGTGGGGCCATTTAAGCCTCTCTGCACCATACTCCCAGTGTGAGTACTGTAATCTGGAGATTAGTAGGTTTGTCAAGGCCAGGCCTTGTGCAACCTAATCTGGACGGAAGTGTCTCTGCCCATGTCAAGGGGTTGAACTAGATGGTTTCTGAGGTCTCCTAATATCATAGCCTAGATGTGCTAATTGGGTATCAGAAAAAGGTTCTTTACTGAGACATTGATCACGAAGTGCAACAGCTTCCTCAGGGAGTAGCTGTGGTACCAAGTTTTCCAGAGCTCAACAAGCATCTGGGCAATGCTCTCAGACATGCAGTCTGATTTTTGTGTGGTCCTCTGTGGAACCAGGAGTTGGACTCTCTAATCCTCATGGGTCCCTTCCAACTCAGGATATTCTGTGATTCTATGATGATTCTGCTCTCAATGAAGGCAAGGAAGTGTACAGTAAACTCCTTTTCCCAAAGTAAACAAGTGGGAAAAACTAAGGAACAGATTTAAGACATTAGAAGAGTGCAACATATGATCACTTGCTTGAGTGAAATAATCTTGCTCAGGATCTCTTTAAATTACTGCAGTGTGCTAAACTCCACGGTGAAACTTTAACCTGCTCTCAGATCTGTTAGTCAGAATTAACTGCTGTTTGCTTAACACCTGATAGCTGACCAGGAGAAAGCAGCACATCAAACCTCAGTCCCAGATCAGCTCCTGAACACCAGAATAGTTCCCTTGCTCATTTTGAGATTGAAGTCACCAGGACTACCAGTACAGTCCATCTCCATTTCCCAAATCAACACATGGCAAAGAGAAGCTGAAGCGCTCCTTAAAAATCCTGGTTGGACCAGTCCTGAGATATGGAGGATTGGGACAGGACTTTACATAAAAATGCATAGTAGGGTATTCTTTTAACTATGTCCAAAGTCAGGTTTCTTCTCATCCTTTAGTTAATGTGCTTACTGGGAATCTGTTGTTGTCACCTTAAAAGGAAGAGGCACAACCCTACGAGTCAATCAATGACCTTTTTGAATTTCCTGCTTTCTGATCTCAGAAGCCGTACATACCAGACACCACATGCCATTTAAAAGCCTGCTCATGTGCCAGCTATCACTTGCACTGAAAACAGGGGAGCTGGAGGACAAGACTACAATTCAGCTGGAGATATGAGCACTCCACAGAGTGCCCCAAGAGCTAATGCAGAGTTCTACACCTGCGACAGAATAACCCCAGATAACAGGACTGGATGAGGACTGACTTTGGAGACAGAGTCATGGTGGCTAATAAGTTGAACAGGAGTCTACAGACATCCCTCATGGCAACAAAAGTCTATCACAAATTGTCTGTAAGGGTACAAGAGCAGGCAACATACCCTCAGAATTATATTTTTGCATCTCTTGAGCATTTTAAGGCCCTGTGTCCACATTCAGGCTTTCAAGTTCAAGGGAGGTTGGACCAAATGGAGCAGAGGAGCATCATAGTGGCTGGAGTAGTGGAGAACATATTGTATGAGGATGAGGAGGTAAGAGGTTCTCCTCTGCCTGGAGAGAAGTAAAGACTGATTAGGGATCACACTGCTGTTTTCACATACCTGACACAGTATCAGTGAGGAAATGGAGCTGTATTCTTTTTCCTAGGAGCACATGGGAAAAAAATAGGAAAAAATGAAACAACAGCATATGCTGCTAATACAGCAACTGAGCAAATGTCCCTGCAAGTGATGTGGCAGCAATAATCCCTTATTACCTCCTTGTAGGCAGAAACTGAGGAATCTCTCTTGTAACCTGCTCAAGAACATGCCTCTGTGCTCTGCAAACATGGGATGGCTGCCCAGAGCACGTAACCTTCACCCACCTCCTCAGAACCACGCACACATTTCTTCCTTCTCCTCCTCCATCACTCTTCCATGACCTCAAACTCCTCCCTGGCGACTGCTTTGAATGATTTATTCTGGTCATGGCAAAAGCCCTGCAGAGCCCAGGCCCCCATCTCAGCAGCTGCTGAATGGGGCAGTGCAGGTCACCTGAGGGTGCTGCTAGGGCCCGGAAAGAGAGAAAGCAAAAGTCAAGAAAGTTGTCCTTCTGCATTCCGTCTCCTCTCTTTCTCTCAAAGCAAAACAAGTAAAAACCAATGAATGAGTGTTGTAGAGTGGTAGAACTCGACCTTTTAACTTCCTTTGCCTTAAGTTGTTGTGGTAGAAGATTACCCTAGCAGGTTTCTGGGACTTACTTGATTTCAGCCTTGCATATTTCTGTACTGTTTGGTTTCAGCGAAGTTAATCCTGGCTGTCACTTGAGAGCAGTTAATGATGTTCTGCTTGGAGATTTGCAATTGTGTATAACCGGGCTAAAGTCCCTCCCTGCTGTCTTCGCACTGCTTTCAGAGCCCTTCTGTCAGATACATGGGAGTCACTGAGCATTTTGCAAAGGAGTGACTGAAAATGAATCCTGCAGTCCTAAATGAGCCGCTTTATAATCCCTCTATCTGCTTCAGACTGTCTCAGATTAATACTATTTGCCAGTCACTCCCCCTCTCTAAAGGGGGGAACATATTTTTAGCCTCTCAACAGATCTGACACACTGGAGTTTCCCCTTGTCTGCAATCCCACTGTTACCATTTCTAAGTATATATATTTTTAAATCTCTTAGTTCTTATTGTTGTCCAGGCTGGTAGCATGGTAGCATGGGCAGCTACTGCATGTGGATGCATGCTTGGATACTTGCAAGAGACAGCCTCAAACTGCCAAATAATAATAATAATAATAATAATAATAATAATAATAATAATAATATAATAAAAAAGAAAGAAAAAAGTAGAGAAAAAGAAAAAAATAGGGGGGAGAGGAGCGGAAGGGAAGGGAAGGGAAGGGAAGGGAAGGGAAGGGAAGGGAAGGGAAGGGAAGGGAAGGGGAGAAGAAAAAGGAGTTCTGTACAGTCACAGAAAGACTCTTACTAAAGAACAGCTCTACTCTGTCTCTTGTGCAGTGGAATCAATGGCTCTCTCCTGCCCAGGGTTTTAACGTGCTCTGCTCAGGCCAATTGTGGTTATATAATACGGGCTCCAAAGCAGATGCTGCTGTGTTCGGGCTGGGAGATTATAGCTGGAATGCACAACTAATGGAAGCTTTCTGACAAATGCAGCCTTCCCTGCCAGGTGGGGGATGGCAGAGGGCGGTGCTCCTGCATCCCTGGGGCACTGCACATGGCAGACAATGGGGCTGGCTGTGATGGAGCTGGTGCTCCCAGTCAGCCTTCCCCCCACCAAAAATATAACTAAAATCAGGTGAAGGAAAACAAAGTGGCAGCAAATCATCTCCTGCTGTAGAGCTGGAGGTGTGCTGGAGTTTTGTCACTGATGGACCGTAACAGTTGTCAGGCATCGCTCTGTCACTGGGAGGAAGATGATATACTACATCCAGGATGGTCAGTGTGTTTGTGTGGTTGAATATCTGATTGATTGAATATTTCTTCTTGTTCCTTTGTGATTCACCACATGTTTGGTGTATCGGGTGTCTCAATACCTTTTTCAGTGCTGTGACTTGGCTTTGTGGCATGTGCTGCGTAATGCCACCACGAAAGTGGAGCGGGTCTTCATTGCAGGGAACTGGGTACAGCTCTGAGACGGTGCTTAGCACTTTGGTATTGAAAGGATATTAAGAATTCCAGATCTGCTCTGACTTTGCTTAAGAAAACCTCATGTGTTGCTCTTGCCCGGGCATGGCAACAGGTCCTGATGGAACGGCACGGAGCTGTGAGGCGAGGGGCAGCTGGGGGTGAGGGAAAGGCTGTGCCCCAGAGGGTGATGGGCATGGAATGGGCTGCCCAGGGCAGCAGGCACGTCCCTGAGTGCATTGGGACACCGCGATCAGACATAGGGTTTGGGTTTGGTTTCCTTTGTGGAACCAAGAGTTGGATCATCTTAGTCTGCTTTGAGACATGCCCCACCACTGATACCACTGATGCCCTTTGGCTGCCTTACCAAGAAACAGGCCATACTTATGCTGGGATCCACCTGGATCCTTTCCATCCTGAAATAAAATCTGTTGGACACCTACAGCTTATCCTCATTTTGACCATTTACAGCTTTATTTCTCATTTCTAAAATCTAGCAATGCAGATGTTGTGCTGTGTCCACCTGCATCTGAGCCAGACTGGGAGATGAGAGGCAGTGGTGTGTTCCCATTGCTTACATCATGGGACATCTCATCTGTCCATACAGAGTGTATGGACTCCCACCTCATCTCAGCCATTTCCTAAATTCCTGCCAAAAAGAGAGTATTTCTGAGGGGGGAAAAAAACACACCAAAAAACAACAAAACAACAGAAAGAAAGTGGGGATCTGAAAAGTACACGAGGGCCATAGTCTTAGCATAGAATCACTGAATGGCCTAATTTGGAAGGGTCCTTAAAGTCCATCCAGTTCCAACCCTCTGCCAGAGACAGGGTTGCTACCCACCAGATTAGGCTTCTCAGGATCCCATTCAGGGTATCCTAGGGCTACAGCCCACCATACCTCATCTTGTTTCAAGCTCACTGGCCAGCATCTAGAAGTCAGAATGGTCTGCATCATTTACCTGAGTAAAAAGATAGATCAGTTTATGGGGGGTCTCTGTGCTCATGTCTGTGGTTAAATTGCCACCAGCACCATATCTATGTAATATCCATTGTAAAAGGCATGTCCACACAAGGCTGTGGACCCCACTGATGGTGTTGCCAGAAAAAAATGCTGGGCTCCAGCCACCATCCAAACCACAAAGCCTCAGCAAACAGCAGCTGCTTCTCTTCCCAGAAGTGACCACATTTCAGCAATGGCTGTTGCAATGTAAATGTTTTGTAGCTGACCATAAACATGAGGGCAGACCTCAGCTGAGGGGTGGCATTCTTATATTGAGAGGTGCAAGTGCAGAGCTGGACCGTTCTACTGAGAGCCATTTAACCCTGTATTGCTTTGCTCATAACAAGTACAAGAGCAAATAGTCATGTGCTGTCTGTTTAAGGGCATTGCTGTCAGCTGAATTCAACTACAAATGGTTCAATCAGTTACTTATGCAAGAATATTTGAAAGCAACAAGAGATGAGAGTGCAAGTCCTCATGATTGCGCAGCTCTAACAGTCTAATATTCAGAGAGGCAACATATCACTGTGTAGTTAGAAGGCTATTCAAGAGATTATAAACATGGTCGCTTCCACCACATTCTTTTAGAACTGTTGTCACTTGCTTAGACTGCTCTGGGGAAAACAAATATGATAAGAGAGGACAAAATTTGTTAAAACAGGCTTCAGGTAAATGAACACTGATGCTTCTCAGCAGGTTGTTTCTTAATCCCCCTTTTCATATTTGCATGTGGTTGGATATAGCTCAGTTGCTAATAGCACATACAAATATTTTCAGTCATTTGAAGATGTATTAGATGATCTTTGCTCTCTACAGCATCAGCCACCTGAGACAAAAAACGTGTGATGTTGGCCAGGGCTGGGCTTGACATACAGAGTGAAGCACAGCTGGATCTGGACAGACAAAGGTGTGCAGTGCCATTCTGCAGGAGCTCAGAGCAGTAAGCCATGCAGGAGCCCTCTTAGGTGCTGAAAACCCCCAGTGGTCCACAGAGACTTTCACCTTCAGGATGTTCTAGCTGTAGATGTCTCTGTTCATTGCAGGGTGGTTGAACTAAATGACCTTGAAAAGTCCCTTCCAACTCAAATGACTCTGTGATTCTGTAACTCTATGGCATGGTACATCTTCAAGTTGGAGTGGTACTTGGAAGAAGTTATATTCTTTGACCTTCAGCACTGAGAGTGGGGCCACAGGCATCTGACATGAGCTGGATGCTAAAACCTGGCCACAGACAGAAATTCTTTTAGCCTGAAACTTAATGAAGCAGAAGGCAGGCAAGGAAACAATGTATGCAAAGAGAAAACTGTGAAGTTCAATATTTGAGCATGATATTTCAGCATGATATCTGCAGCCAAAGATTCCCCTCATAAACATACATACAGTTTTGATTAAGTCAAAATGTTTAATGTAAAGCTGGCCAAAATGTCTGCATTTGCAACTTAGTTCAGCTGTTGAAAGACATCCATTCTCTGTCTCTGTTTCTCCCGATGAAAGTCAAGGAAAGCCCTGCCAGAGATCTCTACCAACCGGCAGTAAGCCAGATGCTCCCTACAGAGACCTGGGTGAGGGAAAAGGGAGAAGGGCATGCATGTTTCCCAAGAGCATATCAACGTGGCCACCAACGTCCATGAGTAACATGGTACAGACTACCTTTGCCTTGTGGCTAGAGGATAGCAGTTGGCAGTGCTCCTCAGGAGGCATCTTTCAAAGACAAGGGAAATTCCTGACCTATGTCCCTCTCCCAGAGACCCGGGTCTTCATAGAATCCGTGTGTCAGCAGGAAGCTTGCTCCTGGAGCCTGCCCACTGTTTCTCACACTGATTTGTGGCGAAAGATTTCGTTTGCTTTGCAAAAAAACAACTAGACTTTACTTTTGCACAGCTGAATGATTACCCATTTTTAATGTTCTGTGACAAGGATGAGTGGGTCTTGAACCTTGTGGCCCTGCCGCAAGGTCACTATTAGCCTGCAGTGCACTTTGAGTCTTCCTGCTGAGTGCGGCAGGAGACATACCAAGACTTCTTAGATGCCTCTCTACTCTGAAGAGAGGGACAGCTGCTGTTATGAGAGATGCCCAGGGCATCCTTTATGGATCAGTAGTAGTCATGCTGCGTGTGGGGGGAGGACAGAAGCTGATTTACTGCTGAGTCAGTCACATTTGTCTCACTCTGGCCTTGGGTCCTGTGACAGCACAGCTATCACCAGAGAGATGAGTTGACGCTACTACATGGAGCCCTGTGTCTTATTCCATCACCCCCTGGAAACATAGATAACAACAACACATTTTGGGCTTCTAGGCTTGTGAGACAGGTCTCCAACTCAGCAGGTTGTCTCCCCAAGACTGGGGACAGCAGCCAGACCATGCTCTGCATTTGTTGTGGTCGTCTTCCTGCAAGCCAGCAGACATATGAACTCCACCAATATTAGATTTTGTGGTCAGTTTGTAATGTGAGTATAACTGAGCCTTTTTGTGGTTTTGGGTTCATTAATGTTGCACTCAGTTTTATAGTATGATGTAGCCTTCCTTCTCCATCCTCTAAAAATGAAGAGCTTCCTTTGGCTCAGACAGATGTCCTCAGGAGTTCAGAATAGCAAAACACAGTTCTCAGACATCCATTCCCTAAAGTTCCCTGTTCCTAGGGCTCTGCCAGGGAAAGCTCTCAAAGCACAATATATCACTATTTTTTTTTTTTTTTTGTTTTGATGACTCAACAAATCAGAAATGATTTTCATCAGGGCTGAACAGATGGAGCAGCAGCCTGGCTGGGGAACTCCCTGTGTTGCTCCCCAGGTGTATGAGCTGTGTGTCAGAGAGATTGTTCCTTCACTACTAAACAAGACACTTTGAGGCACAGACCTCAGTGCTGGCATAGCTTTGTCTGCACTACAGAGTTACTGTCTTGCTCCTTGGATGCTTTCTGGTAGTGGTAGCAGCTGTTAAAGAAGCAGCATATTCAGAGAGAAAACTGCAGAGTCCAGTATTTGAACATGAAATTTCAGCATGATGTCTGCAGCCAAAGATTCCCTTAATAAACATACTTATAGTATTAAGTCAGAATGTTTGAAGGAGGTCAAAATGTTTGTTTTGTGGATGTCCCCATCCATACCACACACACAGATACCCCTATACCTCATTTCTTCTCTCACTGATTCTCTCCTATCATCAGTCGTCCATTTTTTAATACATTTATCTTCTCAAAAGCTGCTTTTCCTCTTGGCAGGCCTTGAGGCATTGGTAGAGCTTGGTCTAGCAGGCTACTATGAATTGTCAACAATGAAAGATTTCCCAGACTTCTGATCTGGTCTGTTTGCAGCTCCCACACATATTGTCAGGTTTCAGACTGCTCCAGCTAAGCAGGTTGGAAAATGAGACCTTGCTCAGAGGAATCAGAGGTTAGACCTGCCATTCTACATGAGCAAAAGGCCAAAGTGAATGATGATGATGATAATAATAGTAATACTAAATGTTCTTTGGGAATAATTTATATCTCTACAAACAGAAAACTAGCACTTGGAGCAGAAGTTTTGGAGACCCATTTTGGAGGGGTAAGGGAATGAAACCTGGGTTTCATGCTGGATGTGTGGCATTGATTTTTTCTCAGCTACAGAGCAAGTGCTATAATCTAATGAACTTTGGAGTCATATTGAAAGGTCCGTCTTATCACGGCTCTTCTCTTTATGATGCCCTTAAGGAAATCTGTATCTTGCAGGCAGACCTGTCTGACCCCATTAGCTCAGAAAGGAGATGAGTGTTTGTTATGGAACCTCTCACCCTCTCCCCTTTGTAGACCAATGAGAAGGAGCAGCAAGGTGCAAATATCAGAGTGACTCACAGCAGGCTGAGCTGAAATGGAGATGATACCGAAGCGTTAATAGCTGCATCTTTGAGCCCTGGCATTTAGAAAGCCAACTTTAATGATAGCAAAGCAGAGCAAAATGCAGACTTAGAGGGAAAAGAAGCTTGTTATGAGTGGGCATCATGGAGAGCATGAGGTCTTCCTCCTTCAGTAAAGGGACTTACTTGCTGAGTAGGCGATAACATCAAACTGACATCCCTGGAGAGAGAGCATCCCAATTTAGGATAGTGTCACGAGTATGTTTTGCTAGTCACTATGAAGGTATTTACATGCATTTAATCCATGCAGTCAGCTGGTGCGAGAGTCAAAGCTCTCAAATTAGAGCTGGGTAAGGACCTTAAGCTTCAGGCTTCGGGGATTTGGATGCAGCTCTGAGACCAGAACTGTGATACATACAACACTCAGCTACCTACACTAGGAATGGAGAGGATTACAAAAGCTCAGATTGCTAATTACAAACATCATCAGATAAAAAGATTCCTACAGGATCAAGTTTTAATCTCTTTCTTTTTTTTTTTTTTTTTTTTTTTTTTTTTTTTTTTTTTTTTTTTTTTTTCCTCTGGAGAGCCCCCATTGACTATTCGGAGTTTTCTCTAAGACAGATCCCTAAGAAAGATATACTCTTGTTACCTTCATGGAGGTGATAATATGGTTTTACTACAAATCTTGTTTTTCCCATCTCCACATCTGAACATGTGAAATAAATTTCTTAAAGAGGGAACTAAACAGGAAGACTTACTTCAAGTGTCAAGGAATGCGCTTCATCCACCCTTCCCAATACACACTGCAACACCGAACTGACTTGAGAGGTGTAAGCCAACACGTCATCCCTCACTCCCTGTGTCATGTCTAACCTTATAAAGCCCTACCACCTCTGCTGGATTTGGACAGGGGCCATATTTACCACTTTCTGGAGCCTGGGTAGCCCTTCACCTTCCCCTTGTCAATGCCCCAAAGTGTTTCTATGCCAAAAACTCCAAGAATGCAAAGGCTGACTAATCTTCAGGCTGATCTTCCCACAAAGTCTGAGGTGTGAGGAGATCACAGATGCTGGGTAACGAGTTCACGCTCCGGACCCTGAAGCTGTTAGGTCCTTGAGACCCTACCCAAAAATAAGCTCTGTGACATTCATTGCTTATGGTTACCAGCACACCTGTGAAATGCAAGATCTTCTCATGGTGGAGGGCAAGAGCATGGGAGGGCAGTGGGTGACAGACTGGGGCTTTAATCTCACAGCTCACACTTGAGTCCTGCTCTTTGGAAAGGAGAGACACTACATGGCTTAGAACTGTGAAAAAGGGAAGCAGCAATTAATGCTGAATATTACAAGCTTTCAAAATGGATTTCCTCTGATAACAAGCAGAAACAACACTTGAATGTGGATCCCAGAACACAACCTCGAGTTTTATAACCAGAATAATAAATGTTAGGAATCTTATTTTCTGTGCCTTCCTCCCTTTATCTTTTGACTCACTCAATTTGCAGTATTTTATTACACTTTCTGGGAGGTGGATCCCATTGCAGGAGCATATTCAGGTCATCTCATGATGCCTGGACCAATGACACCAGGTGGGAACATCCAGAATGTGACCAAGACCAGCAAGGGCTGGATTGTCCTATGTCACATTGAGACCCATCACTCCAGGTTTGTGTCCTCTGGACCCAATTTTCTTCACCTGCACAGCATGTCCCTGTGCTAAAAATGAAAATTATTTCCTTTGCGCTTTGTCTGCAGGTTTGAAGAGATCAAAAATTAAGACAAATGTGAGCAACTGAAACAGCCCTTTAGAAAAAAAAAAATGAAAAAAAGAAAAAAGAAAAAAAGAAAGAGTTAGAAACCTGGCTCCCCTAAGGGTAATTGCTCAGTTCCCTTAGGCTTTAGTGTGACCAGGATTTCACAGAAAACACTGACTTTTGAAAACAGAGATATGCACTTCAAGTCACCTTTTAGCAGAGGGCAGGATTTTAACTCCTTGCAGGGCCACTTTGTATGATTTTATCCTTACTTCCTCAATCTTTGCTCTTTTTGCCTTAAAACCCTTGGGTTTTTTGTTTGTTTGTTTTTGTTTTTGTTTTGTTTTGTTTTTTCCCTAGTGTAGTTGGTAGTAAACCAGAAAGCTTCAGAACATGGCCAGAGAAACTCTGGCTGAGGATGGCAGGAGCTCTGGGTGTCTCTGGTCCCACCCTGTCCTACCAGCGCCACCCAGAGCAGGGTGCCCAGCCCCAAGTCCTGGCTGCTCCTAGACATCTCCAAGGAGGAGAGCCTATGGCCTCTGGGTCCCTGTGCCAGTGTGCATCACCTGCACAGCTGCCTGGTGTTCAGGGGAACCTCCTGTGCTGAAGTTTGTGCCCACTGCCCCTGTCCTGGCACTGGGCACCACTTACAGGAGCCTGGCTCTGTCCTCTTTGCACTCTCCCTTCAGGTATTTATGGACATCAATGAGATCTCTCTGGGACTCCTCCAGGCAATAGAGCCTCAGCTTTCTCAGCTTCTACTCACAGAAGTGTTCCAGTCTGCTGATTATCCCAATGACCTATGCTGGACTCCACCCAGAATGTCCATCTCTCTTGTACTGGGTGGCCCAGGACTGGACATAGCATGTACCTTTGAAGTTTTGGTGAAAACAATCCAAAAATTTTCCAAGGTGCATTCCTCTTAAATAAAAATCTCACATTTTAAGGTATTCAGGTGACATTTAAGTACTGTCTCTCTACTGTGTGGCACTCAGTACTGTTAGTTTCCACAGCATAAAGACCACTTGATGCCATGGGCTTGCAAAACCTCGTGGCCTACCAACAAGCAGGGTGACCACAGAGATCTGGCCAACCCTGGAAGCTGTCTCTGAAATTTTGCCATAGCATGAACACACAGCCCAGGAGCCACTCAGAGGCTTGTCAGATTGCTAAAATAGCTCGTGTGGAGGTGCTGACAAAACTGTGCCTTTGCTGCAGTCCAACACCTCCAGCCCTCACGGGTTATCAGTGACGTTTGACTCCGAAGCATTTTTTCGCTTGCTGCCAATAGCTATTCCCCTTGACCTATTTGCTTTCACATGCTTTCCCTTTGACATGGGTGCTATTTCTTTGCAATATGTAAACATTCAGAAGGATTTCCATGTTTGTTCTTCACTCAGTGAGGCCTGTCATTCACCACTAGCTGGAAGAACTAACATTCACAAACAGCCATATCATTTACAGCTTAATAGGCCTTGCCTCTCTCCTCTCCTCTCCTCTCCTCTCCTCTCCTCTCCTCTCCTCTCCTCTCCTCTCCTCTCCTCTCCTCTCCTCTCCTCTCCTCTCCTCTCCTCTCCTCTCCTCTCCTCTCCTCTCCTCTCCTCTCCTCTCCTCTCCTCTCCTCTCCTCTCCTCTCCTCTCCTCTCCTCTCCTCTCCTCTCCTCTCCTCTCCTCTCCTCTCCTCTCCTCTCCTCTCCTCTCCTCTCCTCTTCTCTCCTCTCTCTTCCTCCCATCCCCTCCCCTCCCCTCCCATCCCCTCCCCTCCCTTTCCCTCACCTCACCCTCACCCCACCCTCCCCCTCCCTTCCCCCTCACCTTTCCTGTCCTACTCTACCCCGTCTCCTTCCCTCTCCCTCTCCTTCTCTCCTACCCCCCTCCCCTTCCCCCTCTCCTTTGTCCTCCATTCTCTTTCCCTTTTCCTTCCTTCCTTCCTTCCTTCCTTCCTTCCTTCCTTCCTTCCTTCCTTCCTTCCTTCCTTCCTTCCTTCCTTCCTTCCTTCCTTCCTTCCTTCCTTCCTTCCTTCCTTCCTTCCTTCCTTCCTTCCTTCCTTCCTTCCTTCCTTCCTTCCTTCCTTCCTTCCTTCCTTCCTTCCTTCCTTCCTTCCTTCCTTCCTTCCTTCCTTCCTTCCTTCCTTCCTTCTTCTCTTCCTCTTACTGTCTATCCAAACACAGACTTATTTCCA